>NC_091128.1:119261821-119546821 GCF_040183065.1 Periplaneta americana
AGCCCCTTAAGATATGAGGTAGGAAGTTGCAATGACGAAAAACTGAAACGGTGAATGATAAAGAGTACCAGGAAGTGTTATGATGAGGTATACTCAATGTACCGGTGATCTAAGATCGAGTATTTAGTTATGACTAGAGCATAAATACACAAGACGAGACGACAGATAACTTGGGGTTGAGTTGCGCAAAATTTGAAATAGAAGAGAGGAGAGAGGACACGATTTGTTTCAATTCTTCCATACTATGCGAACCTTAAGTTAGCTGCCATAAAAGGACAGTGAGGACTGAATTACAAAGAAGATGAAAAGTAGATCTATAATTACGGATTTATTTTGAGTGATGTGTGAACAATTTTTCCCAAATATGCCACGGCGAGCAAATATAAAAAAAAAAGAAAAAAAAAATGATTTGCTCACATTCAAAAGGCAGAGCATATGTATTGGTAGTCCGATGCATCAATGAACGAGACAATAGATTCTATCGTCGTAAATCCGGGGTGTGAAACTGGCACTACTGCCAGTGGTATTTCAATAGATGAGTTGGACGAGTTTATTGCACCCTCTTAAGATACACCAGCTTCGTCTTCAACTGGCCACGTGATTAATACATAAAAATAAGTCTGTCTGGTGAATTGACATTCTGTAATGTTCCTCAGATCTATAAAAACAATCTCTAACGAGTTATATCTAAGTTATATCTACTCGTATTTCTCCTCTTCTAATAGTTATAGCTGTTATATTCACTTAAAATTGACGCACGTCATGGAAATAACATTGTTACATATAGCATAAAACATTACATTACAGGTAGACATCGTTCGACGTAATTTAATTTCATGGGAATGATTTTGTGTTGCGTGACAAATTCAAAATAATTAATTAATTATTATTTGTATCACTTTTTTCACTTGGGTGTACTATAAGCAGTAACACGAGCTGCTGCCAAAAGGGGGATAGCAATGACAAAGGAGCATTTTCTGCGGACCTCTGGAGAAAGAAAAGGGAAGAGACTAGCGAAGTGCTTTGTGTGGAGTGTAGCATTGTATGTGGCAGAAACATGGGCATTACGACGAAGTGAAGAGAAGCGAATAGAAGAATTTGAAATGTGGATATGGAGAAGGATGGAGCGTGTGAAATGGACAGACAGAATAAGAAATGTAGCTGTGCTGGACAGTGTGGGTGAAGAAAGAATGTTGCTGAAACTGATCAGAAAGAGGAAAAGGAATTGGCTGGGTCACTGGTTGAGAAGAAACTGCCTTCTGAAGAATGCACAGGAAGGAATGGTGAACGGGAGAAGAGTTCGGGGCAGAAGAAGATATCAGATGTTAGACGACATTAAGATAGACTCTAAGGATCATATGCGGAAACTAAGATGAAGGCAGAAAATAGGAAAGACTGGAGCAGTGAAAGACTTGCTCTTGGGCAGAATATCATGAATGAATGAAAATGAATGTATCACTTTTCGTTTTTATGTAAATATTTTTATAATAGTATCCAAAGAATATTTAAGTAAAAGACGGACCGACCGATTGACTTTGAAGAGCTTTATACTTCTCATTTTTGGGTTCTTTTAACCTGACATCATTCAGTCATATGACAATACTAGTGTCTTGATTCAACTCGATGCCTAGTCTCGGCCTAACCCACCTCAGTGCATTACAATAACAACGGAAAAACGCCCATATCCTGGACAGGATTTTAAATAAAATGCACGTTTTCAGCTCAGTGACAAAGCTGCGACAATTTACCAGTTGTTTATACAGTACCGTCATTGGCTTACAAGAGCTTGTCTAAGTAAATATTTTACAGTTCAGGTAAAGTGCACATAGATATTAAGACGAAGTGAAGAGAAATGAATGAAAGCATTTGAAATGTGGATATGGAGAAGAACAGAGCGTGTGAAATGGAATAAGATGAAGCTGTGTTGAAAAAAGAGGGTAAAACTGGTCAGGAAAAGAAAAAGAAATTGGCTGGGTCACTGGTTAACAAGAAACTTCCTACTGATAAACGATATTAAGATGCATGGATCGTATGTGGAGACTAAGAACATGGCAGAAAATAGGTAAGATTTTAGAATGCTGGGTTTGCAGTGACAGACATAAATCTTTCCTGCTCTTTTACATACTCATTTCCCGACCCTCCCTTTTCTTCCTCTTTCCTTTCTCTCTTTCTCTTTTTTATTTCTTTCTCTCTCTTTTTATTCTTACTTTCTCTCTCTTTTCTTTCCCTTTACTTTTCGCTCTTTATATTTCTATCTTTCTTTCACTTTCATTTTTTCTCTGTTTTCTTTCTTTCTCTCTTTCTCGTATATTTCTTTCTTCCTCTTTTTCCTTTCTCTTCTTTCCTATCTTTCTCTCTTCCTTTTACCTTTCTTTCTCTTTTTCTCTCTTTTTCATTTCTTTCTCTCTTTCTCTTTTTCTCTCTTTTTCATTTCTTTCTCTCTTTCTCTTTTTCTCTCTTTTTCATTTCTTTCTCTCTTTTTCTTACCTTTCTTTCTCACTTTCTCTTTCTTTTCTTTCTCTCTTTCTCTTATCTTTCTTTCTCTTTTCCTTTCTCTTTTTTACAATCTTTCTCTCTTTCTCTTACCTTTCTTTCTCACTTTTTCTTTCTTTTCTTTCTCTTTCTTTCTTTCCCTTACCTTTCTTCCTCTCTTTCTCTTTCTTTCATTCTTTCTCTGTTTGCTTTCTTTCCCTTTTTCCATTACCTTTTCTTCTCTCTTTCCTTTCTTTCTCTTTCTTTATTTCTTTTCTTTCTCTCTTTCTCTTCTTTCTTTTGTTTCTCTCTCATTCTTTCTTCCACCCCGAGGACAAGGTAACGGACAACATGCACTCCGGTAGGCCGAAAACTATGAATTAATTTGTTTTTATTGTAGTAGGTTATTTTACGACGCTTTATCAACAACTTAGGTTATTTAGCATCTGAATGAGATGGTGATAATGCCGGTGAAATGAGTCCGGGGTTCCAACACCGAAAGTTACCCAGCATTTGCTCAACTATGACTGAATGAATTTCGGAAAAGTAAATCGGTTACTTCACAGGTGTGAAGAACTGGTACCCTGAAGACAGATTTTACGTGTGGAAATGTATACATTTATATAATGTTTTGTTAGTATTATTCATAGCTTAATCAAGTTTGTTTGCATAATCTTTACTAACATTAGAAATAAGATGTCATGAATCTAATAACTTACAAAACTTAGCTGTAATGAAGTAGTTCAGACGCCTGTTATGATGTAAATTTCGATTTCAGATTTTTTATATAATGAAAGAAATATTCCGCTCTCTCAACGGTTTTTTATTACAATTTTAAAACTCAATAAAACCGTTTTGAAATGAGTATGAACACAAGACACGAACCTCCGTTTCGTCCAGCGAGATAAACTGAGGGAATATAAAACATGTTATAGCCCATTATTATGTTTGCGGTAATATACTGTAGGTAATAAAAATTTCCGACATAGCTTAAAATATCTTAAATTTCCCTCTGCACTGTTTATAAAATCGCCATTTTATTACGTTAGCATACAAAGTTATGTCGTTTAAAATAGTGCGCATATCATGGATTTCTGTGAAATTTGAACTTTTCAGATAACAATTAATTTGCATGTCTCGGATTGCAACATAAATAGGCTACAATACGAGACAGAGCAGGACAAAATCAGACACACAATATAGAGTTTTCGAAAAGTCAATGTGCACTTGTATGATTCATTCAAAGAATTTTGTAAACTTGCTAAAGCCACGTCCATGTCGATTCCAGAATAAAATTATATCACTCATTTTCAACACACAGTAATTAGTTGACAAATATAAGTTTCAGCAACTATAATAAATTGTATCAGTTGCTGCGTTATCGAGTAGACGCCATGGTTCTTTTCTAATGTGACGTGGTTTCTTTTTCTCGCCAAATATGTGTTTCAAGAATGAAATAAATATACGGAATTAGTGTAGAAGAAATTTCCAGAAAAACAAGTTCCACATCGTAAAGGATTTCATACTCTTATCGATAAGTTTCGTGAAAAATGCTCAGTGGAGGTCGCCGAACGGAGTGGGTAACCACCTAACTGACCAAGGATAAGATATTGTATATTTATATGATATAGAACACGTCAAAACCATTACTTAAGTTGGCATAACAGACAGTATCGGTCTTGCAATAGTCCACAGAGCCAAAATATTTAAAACTCTTTCCATATAAAGTAATGGCAGTATAAGAACTCAAAGTGGCTGACCGCGAAAGACAATTAAGCTATTATGACAAAATTTAATTCGACAGAGAGTGGTTACATTTTTCACGGATGAGACCTTGTTTCACCTTTCCGGCTGCAAGAATTGGAATTTTCTTCGGAATATACATACAACTCCACTACTTGATCAGAAATTTGAAATTTGGGTTGACATTTTCTCATGTTTTTTATCCTACTTCTTTAAATAAAACAAATAGTAAACGTTACTGCATTGCTACGTTGTATTATTTTTGTTATAAATTGAAGATGAAATTTTGTACGCACGGTTATAAAAAACACCAGCACTGTAAACAAAGCTGAGAGATTTTTATTACCGTACTCTTAAATTACATTTTTTGGAGAACACATCTCTAAAATGTCTATGGCCTCCACGTTCCCCAATCCTGTTATCACCAAATTTTCATCTATGGAGATTAGCAAAATGTACAGGGTATCGAGATTGCATACGCACTCTTGATGAACTGGAAGTTGCAGTAAAACTCACTGTTTGTAGATTTAATTAAACAATGTGCTTTGCAGTATTACATTTTATCGTGTCAAGCTAAGTTAATTAATACGATCGTAAGCATTAGAGCAGATGCTCAAAACGATACCCTCGATGCAGATGTTGCAATATCGCACTAAGTACTATCGATTCCTCTCCGGAATCGTTCGGATGAATCACAGACAACTACTGTCAGTGACACAGTTCATCTGCCCTGGAAGGAATGCGGGGTTGGGGTAGTAGTTTCGCACTAGTAGTGGATGGAGGGAAAGTTAGAAATACAATGTAGCATCCATTAAAAAAACATTGATTTACCAATTTCGCGCCACGTTACTATGGAGTACACTACACATGAAAGTTATATTGCTACGTCTTAACTTTGAATATATATTTACACCAGCAATTCTATTAAGCAAACGTTCACCTTCGTCTTCCAAATACAAATGAACAGAGAGAAATGTTTTTGGAGAAAATAGAAAGGGGATTAAGCAGAGGGTATTCACACCAAAAGTACCGTTAGCCACCAACTTGTTCCAAAGTTAGCCTCACACCCCTCTAAACAACACCCCTAACTTTCCTAAGGTTCAGAGCAGATGAGCTGTGTCATCGACAGTATGTCCGTCCCAGTAGTTATGTCGCATTTCGGTTTCCCCCACCCGTTTCTGCTAGCCCCTCTGTAAAGGCTTGTGGCTGGACTATCTCAGGTATTTCCTGAAAACATTTACTGTTCGGAATTGGACTTCTACGTAATATTATACAATTGTTTTAAATAACTTGAAGGAAAGGATCCGGTATAAAAATAACTGCCACGTGATTTGCTCCATTTCGATGACTCTGCGACATAACCAATCGGACCGACAGTAGGTATATGGGTATTTTCAAAACGAATAAATGAAATTAAATCAATCGTGCATATATATAATTCTGTATCGTGTTTTCCAAATATTCTGCAGCAAAATCCATAAATTTGGAACACGAAATGTAGTTACTTTCACTGAAATGTAAATACTTGCTAAGATGCCAACATTAATCTAAGTATAAGCCTGAATCAAAATTTATTACTTTTTTGGGATTATAAGGGAACTTTCCCTTGGAATCTAGAAGGAAAAGTTTATTGGCTGTACACTAAATGGTTTCATTTATGCATGCCTTAAATTACAGTTGAAGAAAACTATAAAGCGGTATCATACACAATAAGATGAAGGAATTAAATTGTTGTGAAAAGCGACAATCTTTCTTTCTTTCGCTGTTTCTGTCTTTGTCTCTTCCCTTCCTTTTTATCTTTCTTTTCTTTCCATCTCATCTTTTTTGCTTTCTTTCTTTTCTTTCCCTCTTTCCGTATCTTTCTTTGTTTCTTTCTCTTTTTCCTTCCTTTTCACTTCCTCTCTTCGTCTTTTTCTCTCTTTCCTTCCTTTTTCTTTCCCTCTATTTCCTTTCTATATCCTTTTTCTCCCTTTACTTCCTTCTCTTTTTCCTTTTTCTCTCTTTCTTTCCTTTTATTTATCTTTCTCTCTTTCCTTTATTTTCTCTTTTCTTTCTGTCTTTTTCTTTCTTTCTTTCCTTTTCTTTTTCCTTTCTTTGTCCTTTTTCTCTCTTTCCTTCCTTTTGTTTTTCCATTCTTTGTCTTTTTTCTCTCTTTCCTTTCCTGTCTTTTTCTCTCTTTCTTTCCTTTTCTCTTTCCTTTCTTTGTCTTTTTTCTCTTTCTATTGTTTTTCTTTTCTTTGTCTTTTTCTCTTTTTCATTCCTTTTCTCTTTCCTTTCTTTGTCTTTTTTTCTTTCCTCTTCCTTTCTTTGTCTTTTTCTCTCTTTCATTCCTTTTCTCTTTCCTTTCTTTGTCCTTTTCTCTCTTTCCTTCCTTTTCTCTTTTCTTTCTTTGTCTTTTTCTCTCTTTCCTTCCTTTTCTCTTTTCTTTCTTTGTCTTTTTTCTCTTTTCTTTTCCTTTCCTTTTTTGTCTTTTTCTTCTTTCCTTCCTTTTCTCTTTCCTTTCTTTGTCTTTTTCTCTCTTTCCTTCCTTTGGCTTTTTCTCTCTTTCCTTCCTTTGTCTTTTTCTCTCTTTCCTTCCTTTGTCTTTTTCTCTCTTTCCTTCCTTTTCTTTTTCCTTTCTTTGTCTTTTTCTCTCTTTCCTTCCTTTTATCTTTTCTTTCTTTGTCTTTTTCTCTTTCCTTTTCCTTTCCTTTCTTTGTCTTTTTCTCTCTTTCCTTCCTTTTCTCTTTCCTTTCTTTGTCTTTTTCTCTCTTTCTTTCCATTTCTCTTTCCTTTCTTTGTCTTTTTCTCTCTTTCCTTCCTTTTCCTTTCCTTTCTTTGTCTTTTTCTCTCTTTCCTTCCTCTTCTCTTTCTCTCTTTCCATTCTTCGTCTCTTTTCTCTTTCCTTTCTTTGTATTTCTTTCTCTTTTTCCGACATCACCAAGACATCACAGCACAAGGTAATGAGACAACCAACCAATCCGGTAGGTAGAAGATCATTTCTTTCAATGCCTACGCTGGGGATGAAACCATACATAAATTCTTGCTCTGAATGCGCTAAACAACACCTCGCTACCATAAATTTCAACGACTCTAAACAATCTTGTAAGTAGGCCCTAATAAAATATCGCTAAATAATCAATAATATTACTAAGATAAAGAAATAAAAATCATATCTTAGTTAATTTACTTAATGGCTGAGTTGCCTTCATAGAAGTTGAAGTCAAATACACGAACGTCTTAACCTCAGACGTTTGCAGACTGTGAATGATGGGTACAATATTTGAGATTCTTGCTGCGTACATATCGAACTTCGCTCCTGTTCCAGAGTTGTTATAAACAGCCTACTTATTAATAGAATAAATTACGATGACAGACTTAGAAGGATTTGCGAGTAGCACGCTGAAGGCAACAGGAATCCACTACTGCTACTAACTAGGTTAAGACATTCATAACTATAAAGTTTGATACTCTGTGCTCTCCACTGAGAAGTGATGTACAGTAATACAACACGTATCGCTATACCGAGTTCAGCACAAAGGCCTTCAGTTACATTCGTGTATGGATATGACAAGTAAGGTATTGGTAACATCTATTCATTCCACACAAAGAGGAAAATGGTTGTCATAAATTTATTTATAAATGTGGCGTATACAGTTGAGATACAATGCATTACAAATAAATACAAGATTGGAGAAAATACAAAATACAAATAGAGTAGAATAATAATAGCCTAAAATAATATAAGAAAAATCCAGTGAATATAATAATTTTAATAAAATAACGGACGACCGTATGAGCAGATTTCGTATTCAGTCACAGTTCCAAAACTATTATAAATTACGAGATGAATAAATAAATAAACTAGAAACAAAACTAAAATAGGTACAATGAAATACAACAAATAATACAGTGTGTCCACCATGAACCTGACACATTTCATTTGGCTGCCAAAAATCAATTAATGGAAATAAGTTGGTAACATGCATTGCAATATGTAGAGAAACTGTGGAAATTTCGTTGGCTATTTTTAAAAACCCGCGCGAGAGGTTGTACGTGGCGCTGCGGTAGCTTAAGTCAAAATGGCGACAGCGCAAGAGCGAGCACAAGCGATCTGGTGGTATGCTGAAACAAATTCGGTGATTCAAGTGCAACGCAACGTTCGGCGCGTGTTCCAGAAGGACCCACCATCACGGAACATCATTAAGACATGGAAACAGCACTTTTTGGCAACGGGAAGTGTGGTGAAATTGCATGGTGGCGGTAATGTGCGCGTATCAGAGGAGCGTGTAGCAGCAGTGAGACAGGCGTATGACCGAAGTCCACGCAAGTGAAATTAAATGTGTGGTGCGGATTGATGCACAATTTGAACATCGGCCCCTTTTTCTTTGCAGAAAAAACAGTTATGCGCAATACCTACCTCGACATGTTGGATCAATTTGTTGTGCCTCAGTTAATGCATTTGCAGCCAAACGCCATCTTTCAACAGGACGGCGCCCCACCACATTGGAGCCTGATCGTTCAAGAATTTCTCGACACACAATTTCCCGGTCGCTGGATTGGGCGTGATGGACCGAAAAGATGGCCACCTCGATCACCGGATATTACTCCTCTAGACTTTTTCTTGTGGGGATATGTCAAGAACAAAGTGTATACAGGCCACAAAATTCGGCCGCATAAGAGATGCCGTCAATTCCGTTACGCCCGAGATGCTTCAGAAGACCTGGCAGGAAATTGAATTTAGGCTAGATGTTCTTTGTGCAACGAGAGGATCTCGTGTTGAGGTGTACTGATTTTTTATTAAAACTTGGTGAGTTACTCTTGATATTGCAAGCATTCTTTTCTTTTTACCCCAAGCAGTATGAATTATACAGCAATTTCAAATGTGTCAGGTTCATGGTGGACACTCTGTATAATATTAAATTAGAAAGCAACTACATAATTACGTGAGTTAATCAAATAAAAATTATGAAAAAGAAATTATTATAAACTATAATTTTTCGGAAGTTAGAGAATACAAATATAATACAATTAATTTACGAAAAAGAAAAACTTACTTAATCTTATTGAAGACATATAACACATTTTTTTTATTTTCTTGCTATATTGCACTCCATTAGCCTACGTGTTAAAGGTTACGTGAAAAATTCACTTACACAATTCCTTTAACCAAGGGCCAAAATTAATGTTATGTTTGAATCAGCAGATGAGAAACACTAGGGTCCATTAATGCTAAATTATAATTTCGTTTTGTGCCATGATTATGTGCCTATAATACATACTCACTTCGATGTTTATAACATTTTAACAGCGTGCATATTTTATTTTAAATTGGAAATACATTAAATTCCGAATAAACTCTTTCGTTCATAGTGTTCTCTTCTTCTTTAATTACTCCTCTCCTCTCTTCACTCTTCACACTCGTTGGCCCTGGATTCACTTCAGTTCCTCACATTATTAATATCACTATGACTGCTCTAATCGCTTATTTTAATTCTTTCTTCTCCCCATTCTCCCGTTTTCTCTCTTCTTTAATTCTTCTTATGCTGAACCTTCCAATTCTTGAACTATAACACATAAATCCACACCCATTTTACTTTCGTCTACTGCTGTTCCTGTTGTCCGACTACTCTTTTTTTTTACTTTAGATTAGACCATCGCTCTCTCTCTCTCTCTATGTTGATTCTGTAAAGGCAAGTTCACAATAAACTGAGAACGGAAACGACAACGGTAACGAGAACGGAAATAATGTTAAAATAAATGCACTTAAATGTGAGCATTCACAATAGTTAATTGTAGCCTAAATGATAACATTTAAATACATGTATTTTAATTTTTTCGTTCTCGTTCTCGTTCTCGTTTCCGTTACCGTTCCCGGTTTATTGTGAACCAGTCTTAATTCATAGCGCATTACAGTACGTCCATGCGGCTTGACTTCTAGGTACTGACTGTTGGATAAATCAAATTATCGTTTATTTAACGACGCTCGCAACTGCAGAGGTTATGTCAGCGTCGCCGGTGTGCCGGAATTTTGTCTCGCAGGAGTTCTTTTACATGCCAGTAAATCTTCTGATATGAGCATGTCGCATTTAAACACACTTAAATGCCATCGACCTCGACCGGGATCGAACCCGCAACCTCGAGCATAGAAGGCCAGCGCTACACCAACTACACTATCGAGGGTGACACTGTTGGATATGATTTAGAAGAGGATTATGATAATGAATAAAAGAACGAAAATCTTTTATTATGTTAAAGACTGTAGTAACTTCAGAGATTTGAAAGTCTCTGTGAAGTGTAACATTGGAGATAAACCATGGTGCATCAGGAATCATCCCAAGCACCAGCTTGCACTGTCTAGATCAGTGGTCGTCAGTACTCGTTGAAATGGGTAACGAGTAAAGAGTGTATTGGAATATGTATCGTGCAGAAGGGAGAGGGAGAAAGCATACCTGCCAGCAGCCACGGATGCGCCCTAGCGCACCTCTTATCCGCGAATAAGAGACACTAGACCGAGGATGCACTGTGCTGATGACCGCTGCTCTAGACTCTAGATCAGGGATGCAGAACTGGGAGCGAGATAGAGGAGTGGAAGAATGGGAAAAGCATTGTTTCTCCCTCCACAGTTTACAGACGTTGAATGACTCTCCGTGATTGGTCCGCATCTATTAGCGCTAGACATTAAATGCAAATCCCCTCTACCCTACCATGTCAATGTCGCGTGGGGTTAAAGGAAGGGGGTGAACGACGTATTCCGGTTTGTGACGTCTGCCACAATTGTCGCCCAATTATGCATGCCTGCTCGAAATTCTCTTGATGCTTGAATTGGTTGCAGAACCCCTCATTCAACATTTATAAGTCGAAATTGGGCTTAAAATCGAGAAGCATATCAGTCTCTTGAGATGCAGAGGAAACGATAATTTTATGAGAAATTTTATCTGCTTTATTCCTATATTAACAGTCATAAATTAATTGTTGTCAAGAATTCAGAAAGGGACAACAGCAATTTCAAAATTAAACAGAATTCTTTGCCATAATAAAGATATCACAACAAAAACAAAACAAACATCTACAATGCAATTTTTAACTCAATATCACACGGCTCAGAAACGTGGTAGTTGAAGTTAAAGACATTAGCAAAACTACATTCTACAGAGATGGATTTCTGGCTGAGATTTACAAGAGTATAAAGGAAGGATAAAATTATAAATAATTATAAGATAAAAAATAAAAATGTAAGGATCGCTTGTAGAATAAATCAAAACAAAAATAATTAAGATAGTTTGGTCAATACGAAGAGAATGACTGAAGATAGATTGCCAAAGATGTTGTATGATTGAATTATAACGGCAAAAAGATTAAGGGAAAGAGCAGGATTAACATGGACACAAGGAATAATTAGAACAATTAAAGAAAAGGGATTGGAAGATGGAATGAGGAAATAGACGAGAATGGAGAAAGGCTGAGGAATCCTGAAAATGGGTACAGGAAGATGTTTTAGGACATTATAAATCCCTCATGGTCCACACCTGTGGAGTAACGATCAGCGCGTCTGGCCGCGAAACCAGGTGGCCCGGGTTCGAATCCCGGTTGGGGCAAGTTACTTGGTTGAGGTTTTTTCCGGGGTTTTCCCTCAACCCAATACGAGCAAATGCTGGGTAACTTTCGGTGTTGGACGCCGGACTCATTTCACCGTAATTACCACCTTCATCTCATTCAGACGCTAAATAACCGAGCTGTTGATACAGCGTCGTAAAATAACCTAATAAAAAAAGAAGAAGAAACAAAGGACGTGTGAACGCAACTGGTTATCACAGCATTATTAGTATTATTTAGCCGGCCTGGGTGGCGCAAGCGCTAGAGGCACGGACTGTCTCTACCGCTTGCTCCAAAGGGCTGTGGGTTCGAGTCCCGCCTTGGGCATGGGTGTTGTGTTTGTATTAGTTTAAGTAGAAGGAAACAAATGAAAGAAAACAGGAAAACAAAGATAACTTCGGTAAACGGCTTCGGGCCGGTCAAAGAAAAAAAAAGATAGGAAGTAAATAAATAATAAACAAACAAACATATGAATAAATGAATGAATAAATAAATAAATAAATAAAGTGTTGTGTTCACTCCAGGTTAATCTAAATCAACCCTAAATATTATACGGATTGAATCTGAGGTGACGTATGAATAATATTCCGAACAAAATGGGGATAAAAACCAATTTATATTCTTGTTGTAGGTGAAAATTTCTATTTTGGATTTTATTGGATTCAACTTTCAAAATTATATTATTTGTACGTGAGATATGTTAAAGTGAAGTATTCCTCGAACAAGGACCTGAACAATTTTTGTTTGAATCACTGCGTGACCAGAACTGCGCTGAAACAGACTCTGTGTACATACTCCGTGTCGGTCTACATGAGTGTGTTTGTTATAGGGAGCGTCAACCCTCAATTTTGTGATGATGAACCATCGGGATCAATAATGGCAGAGGGTTAGTTATATTAGTTACGGTAATTGTGCGTGACTATAAAATACATATAGGCCTATTGACATGAACAATATGAGATAATGCAGTAGAAAATCTAATTTTTCAGGACTAGCTACGGCATGTAACTTTAAAAATTCGTGTTATAACACAACACAAAGCAAAAGAACAACAAATTCAAGTCGAATGAGAACCATAGTGTAGTAGTCCTGTTTTCTGTTGTTTTGTAAAACAAACATCAGTATTTGCTCTTCGTATTTCCTCATTTCCAATTTTATTAAATTAAAAAAAAAAATTCTGTTCTGTAAAACGTCAATTTCTATTGACCGTATATTTAAAATATGTTTTTTCTGTGTTCTTATTTCACGTTCCGGTCATTCTGGCATAAAAATGGTTTTTATAAACCTTGCTTTGTTTGTTTCCTACTTCTATTTTCAGAGTATTTCATGAAGCATTTAGAAGCCGTACTGATTAACTCCGCTAACAAGAGACCAATCCAAAATGATCAGGTAGAAACCCCTTTGAAGAGTTGTGCATGTTTAGAGACTGCAAAGGGAAGCTTAAATACAAAAAATAGCTGCAAATATCAACTTGTAGTCATAATAAATAGCTTAAAATACAGTATACCGGCATTTGAGTAGCTTTTTGTCAAGCTGTTGGAACATATTTTATACGCTTGATATGGCTTCCTACGATCTTCTGTTCTCATCATTTAGATCTGGTGACTTTATGCAAACATTCGATCTTGAACCTATTTTATAATTCTAGATAACTATTGGCAGAGAGTACAATAAATAATTCATAGTACTGTTGTATTTAGATAGAGCTTGGCTGGTGTTATGCGCGAAAATTTGAGTGGGGGGTGATGGGGAGTGAGTCAGTTTCTCGGCATATTCAGTGGAATAAGAGGGGGAAGCAGGAGAACTGCAGACATTGTGACGTAAGTTATAGCTATGTTGAAAAACATTGGTCACTTACTTGCACTTCACGGGCGATCACAGTTTTTGCACTCACTGATATCCAAATACTCGTACTTAACACAATGCAGTCTTTTCTTTTCACTCTTCCACTCACTAAACTGATTTTTATTGCAATAGTTTGATGTTTCCAAGCACTTGCACAACGAGAAGAAGTGAACTCCACAAAAGCTCCACAGCGACTAACCCAACATATACAGGGACTGGCTCGGGTTCGATTCCCGATCGGGGCAAGTTACCTGGTTGAGGTTTTTTCCGGGGTTTTCTCTCAACCCAATATGAGCAAATGCTAGGTAACTTTCGGTGTTGGACCCCGGACTCATTTCACCGGCATTATCACCTTCATCTCATTCAGACGCTAAATAACCTAAGATGTTGATAAAGCGTCGTAAAATAACCTACTAAAATAAAAAAATATATATACAGGGACATCCATGTATTGTGGGTCCCTATCACCACGGCATGGCGCGTCCTCAGGTTGCGGATAGAGGAGACGGCCTCCAGATATGGAGGGTAGCTGCGAATATATTGAATAAGCAGTCGTGGACAGCCGATAAGGGGTGGTCCTCCAGCTTGGGGGTTGGGCGAAGGGCTAACAACCCATCACCGTAAAAAACAGCTTGTTACGTATCCCTATAATAAGCCTCGGAATAGGACTGATTCTCTGGCACGACCACAGCAAAGGAATAAGGTTTTGAGATTTGGCACTTGGAACGTAACTAGTCTTTATAGAACAGGAGGGGTAACATTAGTAGCTAAAGAACTAGCTAGATATAGAATAGACTTCGTGGGAGTACAAGAGGTTAGGTTAGATGGGAATGGCATATCACAAATAGGAGATTACTTGTTGTATTATGGGGAAGGAAACAATAATCACCAATTAGGAACAGGATTCTTTGTTCATAAAAGAATAAAATCAGCAGTAAAAAAGGTCGAATTTATCAGTGACAGGTTATCGTATTTAGTACTTAAGGGTAGATGGTGCGACATCATAGTTATAAATGCTCACGCCCCTACAGAAGAGAAAGACGACCATATAAAGAATAGCTTCTATGAGGAATTGGAACATACTTTTGATCATTTCCCTAGATATCACATAAAAATTTTATTGGGGGATTTCAATGCTAAAGTAGGACGGGAGGATATTTTTAGACCAACTATTGGAAAAGAGAGCCTACACGCAATTAGTAGTGACAATGGAGTTAGATTAGTCAACTTTGCCACATCGAAAAATTTAATTGTCAAAAGTACAACATTCCCCCATAAGGATATACATAAATATACTTGGACTTCTCCAGATGGATTGACACACAACCAAATAGATCACATCTTGATAGATAAACGGAGACATACTAGTATAGTAGACATTCGAACTTTCAGGGGTGCAGACTGTAATTCTGACCATTATTTGGTGATTGGAGAATTAAGAGAAAGATTATCAGTAGCCAAGCGAGTAGAGCAACAAGTTAATATTACTAAATTCAATATTTTGAAATTAAAGGACGAGGAAGCTAAGCAAAATTATCAGGTCGAAATTTCGAATAGGTTTGCCACTTTAGAAAGTTCCGACGAAGTTAAGAAGAAATTAGATGTTAATAGCGTGTGGGAAAATATCAGAGATAGTATCAAAATTGCAGCTGAGCAGAGCATAGGTTATTATGAAACTAAGAAAAAGAAACCGTGGTTTGATGAAGATTGTTGCATGGTAGTAGAAAGAAGGAAACAGGCAAAATTGAAATTCTTACAGGATCCAGTCGAGGAGAAGAGAGATAATTATTTCAATGAAAGACGGGAAGCAAGTCGTACAATTAGGAATAAAAAGAGAGGTTACTTGAAGGAAAAACTGAATGAGGTAGAAACAAATAGTAAGAATAAAAACATTCGAGATTTATATAAGGGTATAAAGGAATTTAAGAACGGATATCAGCCAAGGGTAAACGTGATCAAGGATGAGAATGGTGACTTGCTTGCAGACTCTCCATCAATCCTAAACAGATGGAAAAACTATTTTGCGCAACTACTAAATGTACATAGACCAAATAGAAATGATCGGGACGAAATTGAAATACAAACTGCTGAGCCATTTATACCCGAACCCACGCTTTCAGAAGTCGAAATTGCGATAGAAAATCTGAAAAAGTACAAGTCTCCAGGTATCGATCAAATTCCAGCAGAATTAATACAAGAGGGCGGAAGCGCATTATATAGCGAAATTTATAAACTTGTACTTGCTATTTGGGAAAAGGAAATTGTACCAGAACAATGGAAGGAGTCCATAATTGTACCTATTTTTAAAAAGGGGGACAAAACCAACTGTGGTAACTTTCGAGGAATATCACTTTTGTTGACGTCGTACAAAATTTTGTCCAATATTCTTTTGAGAAGATTAACTCCGTACGTAGATGAAATTATTGGGGATCATCAGTGCGGTTTTCGGCGTAATAGATCGACTATTGATCAGATTTTTTGTATTCGACAGATAATGGAGAAAAAATGGGAGTATAAGGGTACAGTACATCAGTTATTCATAGATTTCAAAAAGGCATATGACTCGGTTAAGAGGGAAGTATTATATGATATTCTTATTGAATTTGGTATTCCCAAGAAACTAGTTCGATTAATTAAAATGTGTCTCAGTCAAACATACAGCACAGTCCGTATAGGTCAGTTTCTATCTGATGCTTTTCCAATTCACTGCGGGCTAAAGCAGGGAGATGCACTATCACCTTTACTTTTTAACTTCGCGCTAGAATATGCCATTAGGAAAGTTCAGGATAACAGGCAGGGTTTGGAATTGAACGGGTTACATCAGCTTCTTGTCTATGCGGATGACGTGAATATATTAGGAGAAAATACACAAACGATTAGGGAAAACACGGAAATTTTATTTGAAGCAAGTAGAGCGATCGGTTTGGAAGTAAATCCCGAAAAGACAAAGTATATGATTATGTCTCGTGACCAGAATATTGTACGAAATGAAAATATAAAAATTGGAGATTTATCCTTCGAAGAGGTGGAAAAATTCAAATATCTTGGAGCAACAGTAACAAATATAAATGACACTCGGGAGGAAATTAAACGCAGAATAAATATGGGAAATGCGTGTTATTATTCGGTTGAGAAGCTCTTATCATCCAGTCTGCTGTCCAAAAATCTGAAAGTTAGAATTTATAAAACAGTTATATTACCGGTTCTTCTGTATGGTTGTGAAACTTGGACTCTCACTCTGAGAGAGGAACATAGGTTCAGGGTGTTTGAGAATAAGGTGCTTAGGAAAATATTTGGGGCTAAGCGGGATGAAGTTACAGGAGAATGGAGAAAGTTACACAACACAGAACTGCACGCATTGTATTCTTCACCTGACATAATTAGGAACATTAAATCCAGACGCTTGAGATGGGCAGGGCATGTAGCACGTATGGGCGAATCCAGAAATGCATATAGAGTGTTAGTTGGGAGACCGGAGGGAAAAAGACCTTTAGGGAGGCCGAGACGTAGATGGGAGGATAATATTAAAATGGATTTGAGGGAGGTGGGGTATGATGATAGAGACTGGATTAATCTTGCTCAGGATAGGGACCGCTGGCGGGCTTATGTGAGGGCGGCAATGAACCTTCGGGTTCCTTAAAAGCCATTTGTAAGTAAGTAAGTATACAGGGACATCATTTTATTTTTACTAACATTTCTAATATTAACCTGGCTATACCTTTGGATCAACAATTAAGAACCGGAAACACCGTTTGCTACCCCCTTCCACGACTGATACTGGCGTAATATACAAACAAATCACTTTACTATAATAATAATAATAATAATAATAATAATAATAATAATAATAATAATAATAATAATAATAATAATAATAATGATTTATTTTAGCTGGCAGGGTATAGGTATAGGAGGGAAGAAAAGTAGTTCATCCACTTACGTAAACTAGGAAATATCGCGATTTTGAGTTTGATAATTTTCATTAGGTTTTCGTTTAATCAAAATACAGTACAGTATTAACAATAACTGTTTTTAATCACGAACTGAGCTTTCAATGCAGACGTATTCATTATGCAGTGTATATTATACTGTCTACATCACATCAGCGTAAACTATAGGGAATGAAGTTAAATCGAAAAATAATCATAATATGGATATTTAAACACATTTTTGAAAATGATGGCCGTTCATTTCGATACAGGCTTCAGTTCTAAGTGCATATTATCGCGCTATACACTATTTTAGACCTACGTAATTCCAATTATCAGGTTCGTCCTTCGTATCAGTAACTCATGTTGAAATAATTCTGTACCTACTCTATAAAAGAGACCTTACGTACTGTAAATTCAATCTTTACTTCTGACCGATCCGAAAAGATAAAATTACTCAGACATGCTATCTACTGTCCGTACAAGTGGTTACGTCGCAGCGTCGTAGAAAGAGAGGAAATCACGTGAGTTAATTACTTAACGAGGCCCTTTTATTTAACTTATTTTAAACAATTGTATGGGTATAATATTACGTAGACGTCCAATTCCTAACAGAAATTAATGTTCTCAGAAAAGAGCTAAGACAGCCCAGCCACTAGCATTTACAGAGAGGCGAATAGAAGCAGGTGAGGGAAACCGGGATGCGACGTAGGAAAATGATGCAATATTGAAAGCTCTTTCGTCACTGGAAAACGCGAACATATTTTTGGAACGTACTGTTTACTATGACCGTAAGGCTACTATGACTGTATTATGCGATCTTGGATCTGTGTGGAGGACGGTTGAACTTCATTAGTAGAAGGGGTGCGAGTGAAGTACATTCAAAAACTCAGGTACAATAAAAATTGAAGTAAAAATAAAATGATGTCCCTGTATATAATTACTAAAGCGCAGATTTCTGAGCATAATCAAACAGTAAAATAAGCAAGCAAATAAGCACGAAAAATGTTGAAAATAAGCACCAAAATAAGCAAAAACGAATACACGGAAACAGTAAAATAAGCATTAAGTATGGTGAAAATGAGCACAAAAGTAATCAAAAACGAATACACGGGAATATGATAATAAATTATTCTTGAAAACACTGTGGCATATAGCTTTGCGCGATGTAGATTCGTCCGACAGCCTTTTGTTTGTGTACTTTTCTAAAAATACTCGGAGCTGCACATTATTCAATTATTTCCATAAAGAAATGTCGAAACCCGCTAATGCCAAACACAAGTCTTCGAAAAATGTATCCTAGAACTCGATTGTTCATCCACATTGCTTTTAATCAGTTGCTGGTTTAACTTAGATTTATTCTTAAACCTCTCCTTATGCCGCGTTGTATTAATATGCCACACAATGTCATATTTTTTCTTCCCAGAAACGCTCTTTTCACACACCAAACAAAATAAGACTGCCGTCCTCACTGAAAATATTACTTCCAAACTCATTCACACATTTGCGTAAGAATGGTGATTGAGAGGTTTTTGTGGGTGGCATTCCTTAACTACAACAGTGAGCAATCACACACATCTTACTGAACCAACGCGTGTTGCACAATTTGCACACTGCAGCTTGGAACTCGGGGATTCACTACCCATGCACATGACACCATTCCGATAACGCGATAAGTGCGATAATTGACCTGCCTAGTCGCAGAAACTTGGCTGGGAATCCCAAGGTTCTCTCCTAACTAGAACTACGCATTATTATTTCACAACATCCTGGGTCATTCCCTAGCATTGCTTTCTTACGCATTCAACTGAAGTTAATTTTTATTAGCCAAATAAAAGAAAGGAAATCGGTGATAAATTACTGCTAGGAGTGAGATTTGCGCTTTTAAAATTACATTTTTGGGTAAAATATGTTGTTATCATTAAAAATCGTAAAATACGTGAGCAAAAACGTTTTCTTGCGAAATAAACATTTATCAGCAATAACAAACATAGTTAAAACTACTTATCTAGGTGTGTCTTACGGAGTATAACCTTTTTTCTTATCTTTAAAAGTGTAGAAAAGAATATGCATTTTGCTTAGAAATCCGGGGTTATATATATTACTATCAAATTAACTTGTCGGGTTTACTGCGCAGAATGTTACGACGGGCCAAACTACCTAAACATAACTCTGTGTTGTGTGCATTCGATGTGGCTTCTCGTCAGGCCACGCAAGTTTTGTCGATATAAAGGATAAAATTGAGACTGTGTCGGGTAGAGTTCCTGGGTAGCTCAGTTGGTAGAGCGATGGTACCAGATCGATACCCGGCCTCGGAACAATTTTTCCCTTGAAATTATTCAAATCTTCTTTACAGGGAGCTTTGCCTAAAGAACTAGATTTGCAGAAGTAGAAATGTTATTCAGCACCAGAACTTTATGTTATGTTTCGAATGTATTTTTGTGTCTCACTGTTTGTATTGGCACCTTTGTTTTTATAGATAATAAATTCACAGTGATTAATAGTGTATAAACTTGCAAGGGGATTTCGACCTCATGTGGAAGATTTCCTTGTGAGATTAAAACTAAGAAATTAGGTTCTAAAGTTAAAAGCCGCTCAAAGTTTCAATACTATATTCAGTGGACAGACGAGGTACTGTAATCCGCAGGCCTGCAGCTTAAGTTAATCGGTTTGAGAACTGATAAACTTTGTTCCAACCGCGTAATTCAATTATAAAAAAAGTGGAGTTAAGTCACTTTGGCTTCAGAAAGCTTCATATAGTGATCATCATAACAAAATCATGAAACTTTAAAAATACTTTCTCATTATCCCCTTGTTACCGCATCATCGTCATTATCATATATTAAGGATCAGGTGAATCTACTGAAAATTCTTCATTCCTCTCTGGAGCATAAATGGTCGATTCTCTTTAACTGTAGCTGATTCCACTCTCTTCACTTTAACTCCAAGTAGCAAATCATCTTTTGGTTTTGATCCTTTTTTAGTTTGGAAAAACAATCTGAAATTGTAATCAAATAATCGGTATTATAATTTCAGTCAAACACTTATCATATTATAAGAAGGCAGAAAATTAAATTCTGTTACATCGAAGTGCAGTTGTAAACTATCACGAATATTTTCGACTTATTTTTGTAAACCATCCTCAGGTGAGTTTTCTGACAAACAATTATTAGAACTGGGTAAAATATTTGACAAACACATTTGTACACTAGTAATTAAACTGCTCATGCATGCATTTACATGAATTGTTGAGTGGCGTCCATGGCCTTAGAATTAAAATTGAAATTGATTAATATACAAAGTCAGGAATTTAAAAACACATATTTGTACATTGGTGATTAATCTGCCCATGCATGCTTTTACATAAAGGTTAAATGGCGCCTTTGGCCTTACACTAAACACATAGAATCAAAATCTTTGAAACAATCTGAGTTTATCATTTATTTTGTCTCTTTACTTGATTGATTTCTCACATATCCCTCTAATTTTATTTTTAGAATATTTCATGTGGGCCTAGAATTTTAATGCACTAAGATATATGTTTAGACGCCGAAAATGTGGAAAAAAATATTAGACTCGTAAAATAATTAAATATGCACTTCAAATATTATAACATACATTCAAAATGATGTTTTTCCTTCTATGCAGAAGGACGATAATCATATTCAAATAATTGATGAAATTTTCCAGTAGATCAAAATATTTATCGAATATAATCATTAATTCAACAAATAATGAGGACAAAAATATATGAAAATAATGTATGACTTGAGGCTTTCCCGGCGTTTGATGTAGAATAACTCTTCTCGAGTTCTCAGCCAGGTAAGTTGGAAATTAGCTTCCAAGCTTTCGATGGCTAGCTCTGCCATCTTCTTCAGGGAATGAAGTGATGTGGGACCATGTCTAGCCGGTATATATGCAATAGTAGGGCTTCCCGCTGCGGGCCAATCAGGAGCTAGTTCCTAGTCCCGACCGCCAGGCGCATTGTGATTGGTGGAAACGGTAGCCAATCAGGAGCTAGTTGCTGGTCCCGACTGTCTGCCGTGTGCTGGTGGTCGAAGCGTATTGATGGCAGGTTTCCATGCTGTACTCAGCTAGAATAACATCAGCTGTAGACCCCCGTCTCTGTTGAAATTATTGCCATCTAGCTGGATTTCGATGGCTTCCTGGATAACAGTGTGTTGTTGGACAGTGTGCCACTGTCACACACCTGTGACACAGTACATGTGGGTTGGCCACCAAAGTGAAACTTAGAGGTGGAACTTAAAGTGAGGGGATTCAATCCGGCATAACTGAAATTCGGTGTGGCTTAGTGGATAAAGCGTCAGCACGTAGAGCTGAAAACCCGAGTTCGAGTCCCGGTGTCGGAGAGAGTTTTTCTCCGTTACAACCATCCTTCATCACTGTAAGTTTTTTTGTTTTGTAATATTTTTATTGTGTGTTTCAGTATGCTGCGAAATACCAGTTCGGCTATCAGGTTAGAGACCCGAAACATGGAACATTTTTCGGCCATTCAGAGGCACGTGACGGACACCATACCAAAGGCCACTACCACGTGCTACTTCCAGACGGCAGGCTACAGAACGTGCAGTACTGGGCTGACCTGAGTGGATACCACGCACAGGTCTCCTACAACGCGGCTGCGAAACATCCCACAGGACATCAGCATCAGCATCACTAACGACATTTCTGATGTCAGCAGCGCGCTCCTCTGCTTTACAAGTGCATTTTAATGAACTAAATATTCTCCAAAAGCAGTAAATATACCATCACATCTTCATCATCACCATCATCGTTATTAACCTTATCTTATTCTTCATCTGCTTCTGTACTGTGCCTCTTACTTTTGTAAGTTTCGGGATGTTTTACTCCTTGTATAGATTTTTCTCTATATCAACAACTTTACAGAGACAGGTGTTCCTTAAAGATCTTATTGCGAATATTTTTTATTAAGTAATGTCCAAAAATATTTGCTGTGACATATACAGAATTTTCTACATTCAATTATATATATTCATTTTACTTCACCACACATACAGCTTGTCCAAGTCAAGTCTGCGAGTGGGGATATCGGGATGGAATGTAGAGGCAAAACACAGTTGTCACATAGGTCACTTGACGCTCAGATTTCAACGTGTGCACATCGTTTAAAATACACTACGGAGCGCACGGATTTTTTGTTCTTGTCTTCAGATAAAGGCAACAGTTACGCTGTCTCCCAGCCTCCCCCCTCATGCAACTTTCTCTCCTACGCCAACGCTTGCCAATCAGAACGCCAAACCTCACTGTCAAGTAGAAGTAGAAGTACAGTCTATTTCAAAGCGTCTTAAATTGTTACCGCTCTATGAACTGAAGCGCAGTAGGAAAACTTTGCTGTCATATGAGACTGTACTGGTCTCCTCTCGTTACCGCCTCCTTTCACTGCAGAACTGCCTCCAACTTCCCCTCTCGGCTCGCAGACTTAACTTGGTCGAGCTGTAGTAGTAGTAGTAGTAGTAGTAGTAGTAGTAGCAGTAGTAGTAGTAGTAGTAGTAGTAGTAGTAGTAGTAGTAGTAGTAGTAGTAACGAAAAAGTTCTGAAAAAGCAAAAACTCAATTTCGAGATTTTAGCGGAAATACACGTGTTTTCTAGCACACTGCCTTCATGTGTCTATACAGTACTTACTTACAAACGGCTTTCAGAAAACCTGGAGATTAATTGCCCCCTCACATAAGCCCTCCATCAGTCTCTAACCTAAGAAAGATTAATCCAGTCCCTAGCATCATATCCAGCCTCCCTCAAATCCATTTTAATATTATCCACCCATCTAGTTCCCGGCCTCCCCAAAGGTCTTTTTCCACTCAGGTCTCCCAACTAACACTCAATATGCATTTCTGGATTCGCCCATTCATGCCACATGCCCTGCTCATCTCTCTTTCTGTACAGCATTCTCATAAAGTATTATGCGGGTTTCGTTTCTTGTTCAGTAGGTTAAAGTTTCCTAATCCTTTTTATACGTACTCTCCTCTATGGACATTGGTTTCTCTATGACCATGAACCTTATTTTCCCTCCCAGATAAAGAGTCCATTAACAGATGTTACTCATTGGTCTAGTGTATTTTGGGACTATATAAAGAGTGGCTTAAATATACCCACGGATGAGCTGTCTTCTGATTTTATTTAATATATTTCTTACATCTCTTCATAACACTTCAAAATGTTATTTCTCATGCTTCAATTTTTTACATTCTATTTTCCTTTCTCTAAATTCCATAATCATATCCATAAATTAAACTGAACACTCAGAGTCTGTATGAAATTCTATTTCTCCTCGATTTCATTCATTTTAAATATTTGTGTACTTTCCGCAAAATGTATCGAAATTTATGAAGTGTAGTGCTATATATCTCTAACTTTTTGACATGTATTTCACATTCAAAGAAAGCCTAGGTGGAACAGTTAACTTGGCTTCGCACATTGCTCTCATTCTTGTCTCTATAATTATAAAATATTTTATCTATTACATTTTTGGTTTTTCTATTCTACTGTCATAAATGACATGTCTTTTGTTATGACTACAAATCCTGTTTTAGATTAATTTTTCGTTTCCTTGAATGTTATACAAGTCCTCAGAGTCAAAATTTGTGTGAAGACGAGTAGCTTACATGGAAAATAATGCATTTAATTTTTTCACTTAGGGGAATCGTGGGCAGAATGGAACCAGTAACATTAAATTGACCATCCAATGTTAAATATGACGTAGAGAAATCTGAAAATTTGTAGATGTGTTCATAAATCTTCATAAAATAATACAAAAATGACAAAATATAATATATAATGCACATCATATAACAAGAAGATATCAAAATGGAAATGGGCTGTCTCACAGTCTTGACTTTATGATTTTTATTTTCATTTTTTTAAGATATCTGCGAATGTACGTTTTTTAAGAGTTGAATTTCAGTCAATTCTTGGGGCGTTCTTCTTGTTTCTCTATATTTCTTTTAGTATCTCCGACGATCTCTCTAATTCCATTTTTGTATGGAGATTAGTCTTTCGTTCGTAATTTCTAACCATCTATGAAAATAAACAAAACTATCACTACTACTATCGCGAACAACTCAATTTTTAGTTACAAAATGATATATTATACACCTTTTATTTTCGTAAGCAATTTGTATATTTAATTTACTTGAAATTTATAGTAAAACGTACTATACAAGTAGGATCTGCTATGGAAAATATGGTTATAAAAGTGATAGGTAACAAAAGCTGGGGAAGAACGGAACCAAGGCCAGTACCGCCCCGGACCGTCCTGTCCCACACTATGAGGTTAGGTTTCATTTTTACAACCCCGCAAAATTTGTGATGAAACACATTTTAAATAATATATCAAAATGTAGTAAACAGTATAGGTTTTTGGCTTATATAGAGAAGAATTGTAATAAATACTTTCATTGTTGGTAAGTTTTGTCACGAAAATTACAACTCAGAATATAAAAACAATTTTGTTGTTTAAGTTGTAGATATTCAGTGATTGCCTAATTTCTTCGTTTCGTATTCTGTCCCTCCTTGTTACACCCATCACTGAGCGAAGGAACCGCATTTCTGAAGCTTGAATTCCACTTTTATCTCTACTAGCGAGGACCCACGATTCTGCTCCATATAAACCCGCTGGTACTGCCATCGTCTTATAAAACTTCAACATTGTTTCCCTCCTTGCCTTGTTTTTTAAAGTTCTAGTTATTGAACCACACATTCGGTTGAATATTTCCGTTTTTTTTTTACATCCGCTTCTTCAAAAGGCGATAGTGTGTAACCAAGGAATTTGAAATGGTTGACTTGTTTAATCAATTTATTATTAATAACAAACTTGCAACGAATTTACGTTGGACTGGAGATCCCATGTGGAACGAATGAGTGATGAAAGAATGCCTAAATTAATCTTCGGGTATCAACCTAAGGGCTTCCGTAGTATTGGCAGACCAAGAAAACGATGGCAAGACCAAGAATAAGGAATATGTGAAGTTCGCAACAGGTCGAGAGGCCTAAAGCGTGATGGTGATGATGATCATGATGATGATGAGGATGATGATGAATATAAAAACAAAACACAATGAAATTCAGCATGAATCTACATGTTCCAAGCCTTCTAAAATGGCGTCCCTTGCTTGTTAGCGCTTCACATGTAGCACTTGAAAGTTATTCTAGAGATTACCACCTTTCAGTAAAAAATAAACGAGCAGTTCCGTTTCGCCCCGGGGTTCCGTTCTACCCGGTTATCCCCCAAATGTATTTTCGTAAGGAATTAATTGACTTCTATTCCATAGTATAATACAATAGCATTATCATTTTACCACATAGGTTATTTCATATGAATATGATTATGATGGTGGAGAATGTGAAATAGAAAGCAGTTTCACAGAGAGCAGATATGGACATTGAAAGTACGAGTATGTTACCTACACATTTTTGGACATGATGAAAAAATTTCGAAACAGCATTAAGGTGTTCTTAATGAGTCTAGTACTTTCTAACAAACAATTCCGAGATATGAAGTACATTACAAAAGAACACGAAATTATATCGTATGAATCAGCAAAACTGCTATATAATGAATTACTAACTCATCTAAGATGTAGAGCAGAGGACGGCTTTTCAGAATAGCTTTCCTGTTGTACAATGTTAGACAACTTAAATTCATACCTAATAATTTTAAGATAGTGTCATGTTTTGTGACAATGCTACCAAAAAACGAATATCGATCATTTTCCTAATATTTCTTAAATAATTTACAATTAGTATTTTAATATTGGCGGATAACTCTGCTGGGGTATGTGCAATATTGAGTTGATCTCAATAACTCAAGTAAGGGGTGAAAATAATCCCACCTTTGTTATAATGAATTCTTGTTATATTTGTTGAAGTTTTTTAGGCGTTATGAAGATGTTTATTTGAGTGTATTCTTAGTCATGACATGTGCAATATTTTTTTTTACATATTATTAATTTTTGTATTGTAAAACTAAGTTTTTTTAATAAATATTATCTTTAAAACCTCAAAAGTGACTCCTATTTCTTTGTGTTGATTTAATAAACGTTACCCAAATATCACAGCAATTAATACATACGTATATTAAATCCATATTCCCCTTATAATATAACATAATATAATGTAATGTAATGTAGTATAATATAATATAAATATAATATAATATAATATAATATAATATAATATAATATAATATAAATATAATGTAATGTAATGTAATATAATATAATATAATATAATTAATATAATATAATATAAATATAATGTAATGTAATGTAATGTAATATAATATAATATAATTAATATAAATATAACATCAATATAATATAATATAATATAATATAATATAATATAAAATATAATATAAAATATAATATGATATTATTTACAAATCACAAAAATTAACAAAAAATTTCTACAACAAAGTTATTCACCATTCTATAGGAATGTAATGCACTTCGGTACTCAATAACTATTTACAAATAATACTATGAGTAAAAATATAATTACATTATACATAAATTAATTGTATTATATTATAATGATATTAATAATTATAACAAGGGCAAAGCTATCTCATTCCCAAGCTACGAAAGGCTGTGGCATGTTAAGGTTCCCATTTCACGAGGCAATTGGCACTTAGTAGCGTAGGGGTGTCAGTCTTACTGTACATGTTGGACTCCTTGGCTCCTAGGAAAACGCCTTCTTACTCATTTTTCACAGAAGCTGAATGAATTCCAAGACCATAGTACGAATGGAAGAATTGAATATGTGCAATTTTCAAAAGGGCAAATACCTGAAGAGAGAAAATGTTCATAATTTTACTCTGAACAACAAAGCTTCAGAGTTAGCATTTTTGGGCCAAAACACATTATAATATGAAAGAAAAAACATATTTAAGGCATTATCATATGATTTTCTGGCTTTTTTATTTTGGATATGTGCCCTTTTAGATATGCATGGACAATTTTTTTATATAAATAAGCAAGAATTTAAAAACAAAATTGGTTAAAACAATAACATAAGGTATTCACACTGCAAATGGATAAATACCCGGCGGCAGAGGTAAGTAAAATTACACTCATTAATGATAATTAATAATGAACACAATTAATAAAAAATACAATTAATAATAAATTAATAATACTAATAATAATAATAATAGAAGATTAACTCCATATGTAGATGAAATTATTGGGGATCATCAATGTGGTTTTAGGTGTAACAGATCGACTATTGATCAGATTTTTTGTATTCGACAGATATTTAAGAAAAAATAGGAGTATAAGGGTACAGTACATCAATTATTCATAGATTTCAAAAAGGCGTATGACTCGGTTAAGAGAGAAGTTTTATATAAGATTCTTATTGAATTTGGTATTCCCAAGAAACTAGTTCGATTAATTACAATGTGTCTTCGTGAAACTTACAGCAGAGTCAGTATAGGCCACTTTCTATCTGATGCTTTTCCAATTCACTGCGGGCTAAAGCAGGGAGATGCACTATCACCTTTACTTTTTAATTCGCTCTAGAATATGCCACTAGGAAAGTTCAGGATAATAGAGTTTGGAGTTCAATGGGTTACATCAGCTTCTTGTCTATGCGGATGACGTGAATTTGCTAGGAGAAAATCAACAAACGATTAGGGAAAACGCGGAAATTCTAGTTGAAGCAAGTAAAGCGATAGGGTTGGAAGTAAATCCAGAAAAGACTAAGTATATGATTATGTCTCGTGACCAGAACGTTGTACGAAATATAACTATAAAAATTGGAGATTTATCTTTCGAAGAGGTGGAAAAATTCAAATACCTTGGAGCAACAGTAACAAATATAAATGACACTCGGGAGGAAATTAAACGCAGAATAAATATGGGAGATGCGTGTTATTATTCGGTTGAGAAGCTTTCGTCATCTAGTCTTCTGTCAAAAAATGTGAAAGTTATAATTTATAAAACAGTTATATTACCGGCTGTTCTATATGGTTGTGAAACTTGGACTCTCTCTTTGAGAGAGGAACAGAGATTAAGGGTGTTTGAGAATAAGGTTCTTAGGAAAATATTTGGGGCTAAGAGGGATGAAGTTACAGGAGAATGGAAAAAGTTACACAACGCAGAGCTGCACGCATTGTATACTTCACCTGACATAATTAGGAATATAAAATCCAGACGTTTGAGATGGGCAGGACATGTAGCACGTATGAGCGATTCCAGAAATGCATATAGAGTGTTAGTTGGGATGCCGGCGGGAATAAGACCTTTGGGGAGGCCGAGACGTAGGTGGGAAGATAATATAAAATGGATTTGAGGGAGGTGGGATATGATCGTAGATACTGGATTAATTTTGCTCAGGATAGGGACCAATGGCGGGCTTATGTGAGGGCGGCAATGAACCTCCGGGTTCCTTAAAAGCCAGAAAGTAAGTAAGTAATAATAATAATAATAATAATAATAATAATAGTTAATAGCAATAATAATAATATTAATAATAATAATAATAAAAATAACAAGGAGCATCCTAAATTAAATGAAGCACGATCACTTAAAATAACATTTAAATTAAATCTAATTTTACCTTAAACCTAAGTTCGAACTAAAATCCACGAGTATGATATGTTCATACATGCCAAATGTCTTGCAGCACTACACTCATTTCGCTGTCAACTCACTTACTGCACTGGAACTACGACACATTTCACTGATACTATCCTGATTTCACTAACACTTCAAAAACATTTCACTGTTCAAATACTTTGCACTACCACTATAAACTATAAAACTCCACTAACACAAACACACTTTACTCACACAAGACACTTCACTAACAAAACACACTTCACTAACAAAGCACAGTTCACACTTCACTGACACAACACACTTCTTCACTGATACAATACTTTAAATAAAAAAACATCAATTACGCCCTTTAAATAGTGTGTATAATACACTACCGCCTATTAGTAGAGTCCTTAAGCCTATTTTTAAATAGCCTACATTTTTGGTTATTGGTAAAGCCTTTAGTAAGTCTGCAGGTAAAGCATTCCAATCCCTGATAGTACGATTGAGAAAAGAAAATTTTCCAGTGTCCGTCCTATGTCTTCTTTCCCTTAATTTATATGAGTGTCGTTCCTTGAAGAGTAATTTGGCGGCTGCAACCTATGTCGGAGCCTTAACCTCATACTAGCCACCGGGCCTACATGGCTTACAACAGGGATAATCTACTCTTATTATTTTCTTTACTAAATATGTATGTACTTATCACCCAATGTCAAATGCTATAACTAATTATTATATTTATCCCTAATTAATTGAAGATTCAAATGAGACAAATTACTATTACAAATAATACTCTTGTAGCTTATGTGTACTATAGAGTATCAGACATGTACTGCAATTTCGCGATCGTGTAACTTGGCTGAATTCGCAGTAAGGTTTCATTAGAAGAGCAAGTAACTCGACGAAGTACAGTGCATTTGATAGTGTTCCACTTCCTTTGCAAGACAATTAATTCCCAGACATTATAAAGCTAAGTCTGTGTGCAGTTGCTGAGAACTATTGTAATTTACCCCAGTACGCTTCATCGCAGTATCCCAGATGAGAACCACATTGATGCAGGGTTGAGCAAATACATTTGAATCTCTGATTTCAAAAACAACCTATACGCCATTTTGAGAACAAAAATACCCGAAAGTTCCGGATAGTTTCCGGTTACACACGATATTCAGCATTGCTATGAGTGTAAAAGCTACCTACTTGGTGGATATAGATTGTTTTTTTCACTCAACTTATTTCAAGCTAATGTGTCGCTTGTACCACAATTTTCTACAAAGAAGAGAATGAGGTAAGTCGCTTTGGTAAATGTGTGTTATACCTTAATTAATTGTTTTAATCACCTGCTTATAGCGAGCAAAGTTTTGATTCAAGCATATCAGTGCCCTGTACAAGTCCCTGTACTACCCTCAGTTGATGTAAACAACACGACTTGTATAATACGCAACGTAGTTAACTTTATAGGTTCGGTGTCCGAACTTCAATCCTTACTATGGGAGTAGTGATTTATTTATTTATTTATTTATTTATTTATTCATAACAGGGCAAAGCCCCAATTACAATAGACAGTACAGATATTTGTTAAAAATCATAGAATTGCATATAACATGAAAAAAGATAAAACAGATACAAATGCAAAATACAAGTGTAATTACAAATTAAAAATTAAAAAAATAACAAATGGATACGGCCTAAATAAGAGAGACAGATAGGCCTATAGATATAAATGAAAAACACCAAATAAAAATAAATTAAAAAGAGTTAAGTATAAACAACATAGCCAAAAATGTAAAATGTAGCTATAATTGGCAAATTACAGAGTAAATATAACATTATGTTAATAAATTCAATATGCAGTATTATATAGTAGGCCTAATAGGCTTAATTTATTTAAGAAATTCACTACTATAGAACACGTGTTCCAATTAGTAGGATATGTCATTATAACTATAACTAAAATGCAACTAGAATTTAACATATGAAACTATTGCTGTAATATAACTTTTTCTTGTACATATTGTACGATAACGAAAAATCTAAATCCTGTTTATTTGATAGATGATTGTAAGTTCGAAGCATTAATAAAAGTGGAGACATTTTATGAGATTGTGTTTTTGATGTCTGTAAATAAAAGAGAGATCGCTTTCTCAAATTTGATTTACCAATATTAAAACTAATTAGCTGTAGAAGATCAGGGTTGTCTATTAAACCATTTATGGTTTTGAACAAATGCATTTGTTGTGTACTTATCCTGCGACTACTGAGAGATGGTACATTAAATGCAACCAGCATGGATTCATAAGATTGGAATATGTTGTAATATGAATGTTTTTTCATATGTAGCAGTTTTAGGATTTTATTTATTTATTTATTTGTTTATTTATTTATTTATTTGATGCTACAGTTATCACAATAGAGATAAGAACGATCACGGTAGAGATGATAATGGCGATTTTATATACTGATACTCTGGAGATAGTTTTACTTATAGAGCTATCTCCCAAACATTAATACCGTTTATGTGACTGAAAAAAGCTATACTGAAGAGGAAAAAATGCTTGCTCTTCGATTTGCAAAATCCACCGCAGTGCCTGGAACACAATTTTCATACAGTCCTGCTGTTTAGGATGGGTATTATACTTGCTAAGCAGTTTTAAAATGCAGCTGAAACAACGGAGCATCCTGTCTGGAAAGATGATCAGGCTATTTCATCTCAGCAATGAAAGGTAAGCATTTCTTACAGAACTTCAGGTTTAACTAAATCCATGTGACAATAATTTATTTCAGGTAATAATTAAAAAAATTCGAATTATGTGCTACATGTTAAATTACATAGCGACATTCAAGAATATGATCAAATATAATTATTAAATACAACGAAGGTGTGTGACATAATTATCGCGACTTACACGGTTAGCTTACGCTTGCAGTGACATAATTTTTATCTTTGTAACCTATGACGATTCCAAGTTGAAATTTATCAGTTCATTATGCCACTAATTGAGGCGTACTATATATTTTTTTGCTTAAAATAGAACCCCCGCATTTTTAAATATGAATATATGAAAATTGTTTCACCATGTTTTTTTTTAGTGTAATTGAATATATGCAGAAAACAATATAAGCAATAGAAACTATCACATATTAAGAATGTATCACTCAATTTTTGTAAATTTATGTGGAGACGTTGTTGATATATATAATTTTAATTGAAGCGGCGTGCTTACAAAAAATATGATTTTTCTTCATGTTTGAAACGCCACTGACAGAAAACGAAAAGCACAGGACATATGAAACTCGGCAGTTTTAGTTAGCGCGGCAGGTTAAACAAACTTTCAAATTTTGAAAGAAATCTGAGTCGGTCGGGTTGAGCGCCTTATTGATTTGATATGGAATGACCCAGCTGTCAGACTGAGATCGGAGTAGAAATGATTCAGGCGACGTTTTTCACTGTTATCTGGTGGCAGCGATTAATGGTGAAAGTAGCGATGGGAGGGATTATACCTAGAGGTGATATTGGCGACGTCTTTGATTGTTACTCTGGTGGTAGCGGCGATTAAAGTGGTAAGGATATAATTATATGGAATTGATTAAAGTGGAGATGATAATATGGTGGTTGCAATAATGATAGTAGTGGGGAAGTGTTAACAGCGATCATTGTAAAGGGGATATTGGAGAGTAAATGTTACTATGGTATTAGTGATGATTATAGTGGTCAGGATTAGGATAGGAGTGGTGAAAGTAGAAGTAATAAATGTCTCAGTTATTTGTAATTACTCGGTTGACAGTTTTGGTTACAACTGTTCTCAGGTTGGGGCAGGAATAATTAAAGTATAGTCCGAATCAGCTTACTTAATTCCCTAAGAGTGAAACCTAATCATTTTTCCCCTATTACTACATAAGCTAGTGGATCACCATTATTTTCTAGTTGATAGGTTGAATTTTCTTTTATGGGTCTCGTAAGCAGGGATTACCGACGACAGGAATGCGAACGAAACAAATCGATAAGGAAGAACGGCCAACAGGAAAGGTCACGAGATAACGTGAATGAAATTCAAGAGTACAGTCAGAAGAGAAACGACATCGATAGAATCAGTCTTACATTGAGATAATTACATTACGATTATAATTTCAGCTCCACTGCATGGGAATAAATGTCTTGTTCCAATTGTTTTATTTTATTATGTAGTGATGGAGCGTTCCCCTCACAGAGTATCATTATTTTATTCGTAAACGTAATGTTGCACGTTTAATTCGCTTCGCATTTTTCTCTTGCTACGCTCTTCATTTCCACAAGCGATGTTCCCATCTGTTCATCTTCTTGGAAGAGGCAGTACTTCCATCGGCCCGTACCTCTCGCTCCTTCGACGTGCCTACATATACACGTCAGAACAGATAATAACGCCACCAGTGTTTTTCGGTAATCGTTCCTTATGCGAGCTATACCAACTTTGTTTAGAATTTCGAGTACTGACAAATACTAAAACTGGCAGTTATTTTTTAACTGTTATGTTGGCAGTAATAATTTCCGTTTGCAGTAGAAGAACACTGGGGAAATGAAAGTAACTAGTCTCGTGAAATTTCAGTTTAATTAATATTAATTAGTAACACCGGTATTAATATTAATATCAATATATATATATTTCTGTTGTGTTGCGTTGTGATATCAATCTGACACTATATTCATAGCAATAATCCGATGCACTACAGTCCATGAAGGACCATGACCGACCAGTCGGCTGCTGGTCTTACGTCCACATGCCGAAGCAGAGATGGACGATCATCCAACCAGAATGGAGGCATCATGTGGTTAGCAAGATGATCCCCCCAGCCGTATACCTGGCTTTCGTAACCGGATTTCGCTACCTATCGTAGCTTCCCCAAATGCATCACGATGCTGGGTAGGCACCGGTCCCATACACTGGCCAAAATTTCATGAGAAATTTCTTCCCCCATGAGGACTCCAACCAGCGCGCCTTCTGTAACACGAGTCCTAGGGAGGATGCTTTAGACCACAACGCACGGCGCGGGGCACACTACTGTATATTCAGGTAAGTGTATTTAAATACGAGTAAGATTTAACTTATAGATCTACTTGGTATGAAACATGCACGTGGCTAATCGCGAGAATAGCGAGAATTTTAACAACATTATTAGGAGAAATTATTTTAAGTATGCTATACATTTTAAAGTGGTATTCAGCTCTCTGAGTTCATACTGATCATTTCACATGATGCAACCAAACGCACTTTTAGGTTAGATCTCATAATCGTAAACTGTTCAGTAAAAGCAATGAATTTCATGTTTCCAGACAAAATACATTTTAATATTTTATCACACTAATGACCAAAATTATGCGTGAAGTTCAGGAGGAAAAATTACTATTTCATAAATTATTAAACCACTTACAAAACACCTCCCAACATAAAGATGAGACGTGTAAAAAGATAAATGAACAAGGCATTGTTGTTTTTATATTAAAATATTATTATTATTATTATTATTATTATTATTATTATTATTATTATTATTATTTCAGTTTATGGTATTGTAATTTTACCTTCCTTTGTAATATATGGTATTAGGGCCTAGTTGGCAATACTGGAGAGACGGCCAAATTAGTCCTTTAGTAACCACTCTTACGTGGTCCTCACTACAGAGGTCATACTGGTAATATTGATTGTTGTTCTGGTGGCTTCTTTGGTTATTACTTCTACGAATAGACGGAAAAGATAACAGTCAGTGTCACCAATAGTACATAAATATACCCGCATTATAGAATTCTAAATTTCATCCCCATCAGATGACTTTATAAAGCGATATGTTTAGCGGAAAACCGCTAATATTGTTAAATATGAGAATAATTTATACTTACTCTACCGGCACATCGTTATTTTCTTCAACACATTTTTACCGATCTCAATAACAGTAATACCTATTGATAACTAGTAGAACTATTTCAAAGTTTGTCCATTTGTTTTATCTAAGGTTCGGATAAAATTAGCTGTATCAGGATAGACATCCTTGGTCTGTGCGTTTTGTATAAAAACATTAACTAGTTGTCGTGTGTCCCCCAGCCGTCAGAAGTGACGTCGTGTTTTCAGTTCCTAATGGCTATACTGTCCATTCACTGATGTTTTTGCTATAGGGTGGGGAGAGCTCATCCCAGCAGGTAGAGTTTTAGCTAGTGGAAGGGGGTAATGTTTACTTAGTCTGAAATAAATCAAGGCCCTATCTTGTACAGTTATACAGTCTATTCTAATACAGCTACTTTTTCCGAACCTTGGTTATATCTTTAGTTCTGACTTATATCGTGGTAAAAATTTCGCTTACGCTATCACAAAGTTCTAGGTAAGATATTTTTGAACGCCAATGTACACTTCTTTTTGTCTAAAGGTAATGCTTTATTAGTGAAATCAGTCTTCTGTTTTTTGGCTACTCTTTTCATTTCTCGATATTCTTGACATCTTAGGCTATGATTCCATTGCATCTTCCAGAATCGTCTTTCGATATCTTCGTTTTATTCTTTTCCCAAAATTTTGCCTTTAAAATTGAAGGGTTCAGAGCCATAGTGGGCCAAGCGCCACTTATTAAAAACGGAGAAAGCGAGGGTTAAAGTTAAGTGAATACCATAGTTTAATGAAGATTTACATATCATTTAGTTTGAACGTGTATACTTTATATTACTTGCTACATGTTTCTATTGTATTATGGTGATAACTTCATTTTAACCCTTGTTTTCTACGGTTTTAGTAAATGGTGCTTGGACCACTATGGCTCTGAACCCTGCAATTGTTATAAGAAAATTATTGTGAGTGACCGATAAAGGACATTTTTCTATTGGTAAATTTTTTATTAGTATTCTATCTTCTTCTAACCTATCAACTACTGCTCTTTTTGATCTGTTTTCTTATCTGTTCAGCTATGTCCTATCATTCTTCTTGAAAGCCACATTTCCACTGCATTCAAAATATTTCTATAACTTTTAACAGCTCCATCTTTCACATGTAAATAACCGAACATTGCACACATACATTTTATTTAAAATATCGCATTCACCGTATGTGCTGCATATGTGCGCCATATTCTAGGAGAAGTAGTATTCTCTTTTCAGTGCTGTAAACATTAGCTATGCGTGTGGTACATGTAAACTCTACTGAAATAACTGCTACTGTTTGCGTGATGGATTCCTTCAGTAATTAATTGATGTGGGTCTGCTTGAAAACAGACAGCTGACTTGCAGGGTTTTAACTTCTGTACCGGTACTGCTCACAGAGAGACATAAGCTAAGTACACCACTAATTTGTATTTCAGACACGAGAGCAGAATATAACAAAACAGTAATGGGAGTGCACTCCACACAAACATCTTTCGTGAATGTTAATTTTAGAAATATTTTAGCTACAAAACTACAACAAAGGTTTGTTTCTATAAAAGTAACTAATTCAAAGACAGAAAGTTATTCTAAAACTTAAAATTATGTCAATGTAATTATATGTCTACGATAAAGTAAGTACAGTGCATATCCCTTTTAGTTCTTTGGTAAAAAATCTTGGCATTCACATGGATAATAATCTCAACTGGGACATGCAAATCACAGAAACCTGCAGAAAAGTATATTCTATTATCCATGTGCTAAAAAGGATAAAAGTTCATCTTCCCCCTTGCTTAAAAAAGTCCCTTGTGCAGACCCTTGTATTTCCCTATTTTGACTATGCTGACATTTTACTGACTGACCTTTCCAGCGACAACAAAACGAAACTTCAACGTGCTCATAATTTGTGTGTACGTTTTGTAAGCAATGTTCTTAAATATGATCACATTACCCCATCCCTGGAAGCAATAGTTGGCTTAAACTAGATAAGAAAAGAAATTTACATTCACTTCTCCTTCTCTTCGAAATCTTGAACTCTACAATTCCTTCGTACCTGTCGTCTCGCTTAACTTACCTTTCTTCCCGCCACAATCTGAACACACGCTCTCGCCATGAAACAATACTAACAATACCATCCCATCGCACCTCCTCATACTCATCCTCTTTCACAATAGCCCTGCCAAGACTCTGGAATTCGTTACCTGCTAGCATCAGGGACTGTCGAAATAAAATTCAATTCAAACGCAAACTTACTAGGCACTTGGTCAGTAATTGAGACTCGTTCAGACATGGTTTCTTGTAAATAGTTCTCTTAATCTATCACAAAATATTTCAATATCCGGTAATTTCATCACTATAGAATTTTGTTATTGTAGGTTTAATTTGTAATTCAGTAAATACAAAAATATTATTTGTTCTTAACTCTTATGATAAAATGTCTAGCTTTCATTAATCAGGTATTCTTGTCGTACTTTAATTTTTATTGTAATTGTAATTGTAAATTTAATATTAATTGTAATTTTATTGTTCATGTTATAGTTGTAATCTCCTGGTAGAGGGGCAGAGAAGGCCTGACGGCCTTATCTCTACCAGGTTAAATAAATAAATACTACTACTATTAATATTGTCCAATGTTGGCAATTAGACCTTTTAAATGATTTCGGACCACTACCGCAATAGAGCGCTACAAATACTATTTCTTTTCCTGCTTAATGGTGCTTCATCAAAGGAAAAGAGTAGTAGAAGTTCTGTTATATTTAACATGTAGAATCACCTCTTAAATTTGGGATCCGGAATTCTCGTTACCGGAGCCCTAGTCATTGTCCCTCATCACTGCTTTTTAGTAACCAGTTTTCTGATCACCACGAATTTTCCTATCACCAGAGTTCTTTGTCATTTCGACATTTTTGTCTTTGCCTCATTGGTAACCTGTTTTGTAGAAATGAAAGGTGAATAAAATTATCGTACATACGACACAAATTTAATTTAATACATATAGTATTTTGTAATTTATGCTTCTAAATTTCCAGCTAGATTACGTCCGATGGCTTTTCTTTATAATCTGGGTATTATTCAATAACATGATAAATCCTTTTACCCAAATCACCGTATTTATTTTTACACGGAGGGGATTGTCCTCCTTCTAATCGCTCAATATCTTGACGTGTCCTTTCTGTTTCACTTCGCAGTAACTGAAGGACATAAGGAAGAATGAGGTTTTCCCATGAGAGTGTTCAGGCGCCTATGTCATAACTCATATGTATTAATGGCTCGAGGAAGATTCTCTCTAATCCTTATACAGGGTGTTAAAAAGTATCCAATATTTTAGGAGCTGACAGTATGCATCAAAACAAGAAAATAATGTCTAATAAACATGGACCCTACAACACATACTTTCTGAGATCTGAACACTTGTTCTTAGGAGGTGCTCAATGTGACATCCATTTATGGCAATGCATTTCTCTGACCTAGAATACAGCAGACTACCAGGTAATCATACCGTAGTTGACACTTCTGGCATGGAATTATGATACGTCGCAAGGAATACTGAAAACAAAAGTCTAGTTGCGGATATGAGCGATGGTTAAGCAGAGTTTATATTGTGAATTTTGGTAATTAGCATGTGTGGGCTGATGAAAATCCCCGTGTATTTGAAGAAACAAAGCATCAGCACCTATTCTCAATCAATGCATGGGCAAGCGTTCTTGGTGATAGATTAATATGGCCATACGTGTTACTACAGAGATTAACTGGGGCTCGTTATCAAGACTTTATTATTAACGTATTACCGATGGATTGGTCGGGGAAGCTCCACACCTTGGCCTACTCGTTCCCCAAACCTAAATCCCCTAGACTTTTGGTTATAGGGACACATGAAGAAATTGGTCTATGCCACTCCAATCAACGACGTGCAGACACTACAGGATCGCGTCTTCCAAGCATGTCAGCACATTTCAATTTCAAAGAGTGAGTGATTCCTCACGCCGAAGGGCAGGGGAATGCATTGCCATGAGTGGACGTCACATTGACCACCTCCTATGAACAAGTGTTCGGATCTCAGAAAGTATGTGTTGTAAGATCCATGTTTATTAGACATTATTTTCTTGTTTTGATACATACTAAAAAAATCCATGGCGTTACAGCCCTTTGAAGGGCCAAGACCGACAAGCCAGCTGCTGGCCTCACGTCCACATGCCGAAGCAGAGGTGGACGATCATCCAACCAGAATTGAGGTATCGTGTGGTTAGCACGATGATCCCCCCAGCGGTTATAGCTGGTTTGCGAAGCCGGATTTTCGCTACCTATCAGATGCTGAGTGGGAACTAGTCCCATACACTGGCAGAAATTTCATGAGAAAATTTCTTCTCCCATGAGGACTCGAACCAGCACGCATTCCGTAGCGTGAGACCTAGGCGGGATGCCTTAGACAGCGACGCCACGGCGCGGGACTGATACATACTAGCACCTCTTAAAATATTGGGTTGCAGAGGTTACAATTCACCCTGTATAACATAGGCTAAATGCAAGACAACTTATACAAGTTCAGTTCATATAAATGAAGATATATCTTCAGTCCTTCTGACAAGAGTTCAATCAAATTCCTCTGTATTTGTATGTTGAAAGGCTATTACAATTTTAGCAACCTCAACGGTTATAGGATAAACGAAAGCAATTGCAGATCACTCAGTAGTCGATGAGTTCTCAACACGCCACAATGTGCAGAGGCGATACTCTGTGACCGGAAGGCTCCAGGTCTGACACAAACGTGTAATAGCTTTCCTCTGTGCACGTGTGCACGAGCCCTGATGGGCACAACAGGTGACGACATTATCACGCCGTTCCGAACACGTCAAGCCTGCAGCCTGCAGTCCTGCATTCCATTACACACGACTCAGTAACTCCTACATTCAAGCTGTTATACAGTATAATAACCTCCCATTGTTCACTGCGACTTTCAGCTTGTTCACTTTTTTGCCTTTATGCCCGTACATGCCTTCGATAAATCGCTATTACATAATATATTTTTTAGCTGTTCATAGGACGGGCTATTTCCCGTAAGTCTGTAATTGCTGTCACTAATTTTACGAAGTATTGTGATCCTGAAGATGTGTGAAGTATTTTCACACGATATCTGTTTTCAGTTTTTTCTTAGCCTATACATGTCGTCTATTGTCATTCCGACCATCTGTCCTTATTTTTGAAACTCTAAGTCTGATTTCGTTTAAGTATTATCCCGGATGAAAGTAGCCTAATATATCTTTGATGGGCGATCATAAGAGTACAAGTCAATGTTTGGCGAAATTGAGATATGTACAGTTTTGTCATCATCAGCTCGATATCTATGTCTGGTAAAAAGAGTACAAGTCAAAACCTGCTGTAGAACGCCGCATTCTCTGATGCACATAACAGTATCTTCAAAATCATGTACGATGTTAAACAGTTTTTTTTTTTGCTCTCCTGTAAAATAAGGTTTTTTGACTTGTACTCTTATGATCGCCCATCAAAGATATAATCCCATCGCTCTAATTTCCGGCAACCAATCACGTTGCAGTTCGGCTACATTTAAACGTATACGTCTTCTGATTCGCTGATGAAGACGTTATGCATTTCCTAATGCTCGATAAATGCTTAATATAATCGCCCGCCATTTTGTCTCTTTCGTTGGCGTTCGCAGAAAGCACACGAGGACGTCATTTGCCGCTCAATTACATGCTGAATAACAGTGCGTTTCATTTATTATCATAGGAGCTACGACATGATAATGTTTAACGGTGTGGCAAATAGATTCCTCGTCTGGTAGCTCGGCAACGAAAGAACAAAAAATGGGGAACGATACTACCTACCTAGACTTTATAGAGCCTTCACTTCCACAGACGTAAGCAAAGAGCAGGAGTCACGCCGGGAATAACAGCGTCGCGACTATAACTGTGCGGCCACCGGCGTAACTCAGTTGGCTAAGGCGCTTGTCTGCTGATCCCGAGTTGCGCTCGGGCGCGGGTTCAATTCCCGCTTGGGCTTATTATCTAGCTCGGTTTTTTCCGAGGTTTTACCCAACCATAAATCGAATGTCAGGTAAATAATCTATGACGAAACCTCGGCCTCATCTCACCAAATACAATCTCGCTGTCACCAATCCCATTGTGAGGCCCGCCCCTCTACGGCGGCCACGGATCGACCCTCTCTCTGTTCATAACGATTTTCCCGAGTTGCATTCAGCTTTTTTGAGAGCAGATTCGATGACAGAATGTTCTCAACCGAATATTAACAGGCATTTCCCATATTTATTATAAGTTTAATTTCCTCCCGAGTGTCATTTATATTTGATACTGTTACTCCAAGATATTTCGTTCTTTGTTTAAATTTCTACACTAGGTTTTGTAAATTATCTTCAGAATACGCTAAACGTACAGAGTCGTTTGATTAAGTGATTAAATTTAAATGTATGCTTTGTCTGAATGCAATTTTTTACTTCTTTATTTAATTTCCTTGTAATTTTATCAATAATGATATTAAAGATTTATTTAGATAAACAGTATTTTGTCTCAATTATTGTCATTTTATGTCTTCTTTTTCTTCTTCTTCTTCTTCCCTTTAAGTATTAGGCCATATGGCATGTTACGATCTCACAGTTGAATTTCCAATCCAGTGCTTCTTTGGACGACCGAGAGATCCCTTCCCGTTTGGACGATAGTGGAGCATGACTTTTGGGATTCTACGCATGCGACGCAGATGATTTATCCAGTTGTTCCGATAATGTTATGCGTGATCATTTACATCTTCATTGCGTTTGTGATCCCATTTCGTATATCCCGCTGTATATCTCATAAATTTAATTTCATTAGCCGTTATTCTGCTTTCGTCTTTCTTCCTCAATGTCCACGCCTCACTGCCGTAATAAAGTTCAGGTCTCTCCAATGTCTTATATAGGCGAATTATACTATGCCTTTATACGAGGAAAGATTTCATAATGTTGTTAATTATTCCTATTATTTTGGTGTATTTAGAAATTTTCTGTGAAATGTCAACTTCATCGAAAAAAGATAATGTGTATCCGAGATATTTAAATAATTTACTCTTTCTAATATTTTTAAATCTAAACTTATTTTGCTAAGCACAGGATATTTTATCTATGTATATCTCCTGAATGATGCAGACCCTATGCAAGATTTCGTGTGATGTTTCTTCTTTCCAGAATATTAAATACACCCTCTAATCATAGGCCTACTATTTGAATCATTATATAACACACAAAAATTCAACCTGCCATCATTTTCCAAAACATTCCAAGACACAAATCGGCATAAACTTCTGCTAACGTCTAGTTAGTTTCAATATTTCCTCTTCAAATAACATCTTTTGTTCGCTCTGTAATCTTTCCCATACTTCCTTCATCACCAGTTCATTCGTTGCTAATGTTTTCCCTCCTAGGCCTAAGCTTTTCTTCAGCGGTTCAAACAGGTGAGTTTCTCGCACGGGGATAAAGCTGGGATGTATTGGAAGTTTGCGGCGGCATTTGCAGCTACGTTCAGTAGGACTTCCAGTGTGATTTTTTCGCTGGGAGGACGGGCCTTCTACAGAGGGAAATAATGCCTTTAGAGAATTTTTCACGTTTTCTGAACCTCATGGTTTCTTACAATTCGAATTAGTAAAATTTTTTTATTCAGTACGTCTATAACTAATCATTGATAAATACGCATAAATATTGGCCATATTTAATTTTCAAGTTTCAATTCAACAAACGTTTTCAACTCTACAGGTGGAAGAGTCTGCAGATTTTCAGAGCGAATAGCTCATGCGTATGTAAAAAAAAACTATAGTATCATATATATTGGTGAAAAATTCATAGTTTTTTAGAAAAAAAAAGTTTTTTTTAGAAAAAATGTTTTTTTTTCCCAAATGTTTAACAATCTCTTATTAGGTAACTATTGTAAATAGGATCGTGATTTTTGTCCATATCGATAGCAAATCTAATAAATAATAATTTATCCCTCTTGCATATTCAATAGCGTGGACGGTTTTCGTGTAAATTTAATTTTAAAAACCTATAATTTCAAGCCACTGCACGATGCTAGCAAGTGGCATCGTCAAGGCAGAGAGATACACAGAGTTCGTTCACCTCTTACATCTGTATCACGAGTAAAGTGTGTTAGCGGCGATGTTGCCGGACTGCTGAAACATCAAACTTAATTTTCTAATTAACCGTGCATTCAATCACAATAAGTAATATAGCTTTTCTATTCATCCCTTTCAATCTGAAAGGTTATTTCACTTCCAGCCCGTATAACAATTACCTTCAGGTCAATATGTTATTGATATAATTTATGAACACAAAATTTGTTAAAGTCGTTATATGTTTCCAGGAATATTTTCCTGTATATAAATACATAAGTTCATAATTTCTGATGGCCTATGTAGATTTATATTATAGCAAATAAAAAATGTTAAACATGTTAACATTACAATGACACACTAATATAAATTACACAATTAGGCCTACAGACCGATTATTTAATCCTGACAGTTCAGCGACGCGAAAGAGGGGAAGTAATAGGAGTGGTGGAGAGAGTTCCGGAGTAGAGATAAGGGCGAGCGGTCAGTAAGGAAATGTAGTACAGCTTAACTGTACTGGAAATACAACGTTCTACCGCATGCGTGAGATCCGATCGCTCTGAATACAAGCGACTGATTAACCTGAATAATAATAATAATAATAATAATAATAATAATAATAATAATAATAATGTCTTAATAATAGTAAGAGGAAAATGTTGATATGTTTAGACATATGTAATTGTAAGAGTTAAACAACTACAATTTAGTATTAAATAAGAAATTTCGGACCAAAGAATGATTAACATAATGAAGGAAAACTAAAATGTTAAAAATATAAATCTTATCCTACAAAAGTAATATTTGAAGAAAAATCATATTCTAGAGACGAAAGCAGTTATTTGACAATCGGCTTTTGAAAGTAGTTGATTCCTGACAGCCCCTTTACACTATGTACACTTGAATACGTTATTTTTACTATTTACACTTTCATAAAGAATGTAGGCTTACATTGATCGAACATATTTATACTACACTATTGTACACTATTTACAAAATAAGTAGGCTATATTTTTATTATATAAAAAGTGTTGCATTAGAAAATACAACACTGTACAAAAATTGTACATAATGTGTGATCAATGTAATGTAGGCCTGCAGTCTTTATGATAGTGTCGATAGTAAAAATAACGTATTCTAGTGTACATAGTATAAATAATTTATATAGTAAATATTAGTGTAATAAGTTAAAGCTATTTATGATTTGTTCTGCCCAACTTGACCAAACAGAAGTCGCGTGAGCAGCCCGCCAATTACTACGCTTGTAGCCTCATGGGACAAAGTACGATCTCTAGTAATATCAGCACTGACACTAAAATATCAATCCATAGACGAAATCTGGAGTTAAACGAGGACATATTGGAGCTGGAGCAGACTTTAATGCCCAAATCATGGCGTGTTTATGATGGTGATGGCGATAATAATGATGTATGCAAACATTATTTAATTTAATTTTCTAAGGGAAATATCTAAATAATAAATTCTTGAGTTTTCCGAATAATCTTTTGAGTTTAAATGAGACGTTAAGAGTAAGGAATGAAATTGAATTTATAAACTTTTGTTGTATCTGTATTGTATGTTTGTTCTGAAATTTCACCTTAATGACATTACGGAGAAATTCTGTGTGTTGTTTATTTAACGAATTTATATATTTAGCAGAGAATGCAGGTTTTGATCTGCACATTATTCCAGCAGCTGCTAAGCCACTCGGCGTCCCACGACTCCATCCGCTGAAAGCCGTGTAAGCTTCAGTAAAACCCTTTGACATGGAGACAACTGAAGAGATACAAAAAAAATCCTCTAGCCATAAAACGTATTTAAATGAATGGACTGTTGGTTCAGACGAAAGAACTTCAATTCACAACAAACGGTGTTCGGGAATTTTATTCACGTGTAATTACTTAAAAATAGCCTCATTTTTGTCATCAGAATAATTGATATCAATCCCCAGTGTTGTGAAGTAGTGGTTAGAATACCTGGCTACAAAAGTAGTGTTTTGGGTTTGAATCTTACGGGCCAAATTGTCTGTTTAGGTTTTTCCCGGAGTTTCTCATCAACTGATTCGAAGCAAATGTTGGGAAATTATGGGTCGATTTCTAAAACACGGACGAAATCGTGGTTCCAAACCTCGGCTTTTAAACCGCGATCGAGGTCTGAAGCCTTATGCGATTTCTAAAAGGAAGTCGAGACGCGGCTTGAGAAGAAACCGAGGTTCGTGGGTTTCATATATGGCAACGCAGCTAAGAATCGATTTTTATTCCTCTACACAGTCGATATTAGAAATAAATGAACATCGGGATTAATATTTTTATTGAATATTGTAGTAAGTCACGTTCTTTTGTGCGAGATCGTGCGTATTTGCTTGGTTTTCGCACAAAACCAATACGCGAAAAGTCGAAAATTCCACATTCAGTATTTCCAATATAACACACACAACAATTTCCCTCTTCTTACCGCTTAAGTAACATATTGATTTTACTGCTTTAGGATTTTAACATTATTTTTAGAGACATTCAATATAGTAATAATTATAAATTGGAAACTTACCACTGCAATTTCACCTAAATTTCACTGTTAATTATTGTTTTTAAATATTTGCAAAAATTAAGCAAACTCTACAACTCCACTAAAGTTACTGCATTCGTGATGCAAGTAACATTAAGGAAGCCGTGAAAAAATCAACAAGATTCCAGACTCATCATGACGGCTACTTTGACCGGCAAAATTAAACTTGCCGATGTTATTACTGCAATATGTTATATAAATAATATTGTTAAAATATTAAAATGAAAAATAAATCATTACATAACCTTACCGTTTGTTTTAAGTTCGCATTTATAGACTGGGGGGAAAAAAAAGACAGACGTATATCACGGCCTGCTGGAGTATAGTAAACACAGAAAACATTTTAAAGCAACAATGTTGAAGATAGATGTACTATATATATATATATATATATATATATATATATATATATATATATATATTTGCAAATTTGCCGTCATTGAATAGAAACCAAGATGGAGATTTCATTGCAACTAATTAGAAATTCCTCTTTCAGGTATGTCATAAACGATCTTCGCACAAAATAATGTACGATACACGAGCGGTATGTTTTCTTTCAATTCTCGGAAATTAAAGAAGCTCAACTACGTTTCGCTTTTTCAAACTTTTCCTCGAACATGAAAACGTCAACATACCGCACTTATAATGCATATTACTATTGTTCTCAGCTAAGGTATTGTTATATTTACTAATTTATAGAATATACGTGCGTTTAAAATACTATCATTACTTAGTATTTAATAGGGAACGGATTTTTAGGTACCAGAATGATATTACACAAATAATTAGCACAAGTCGAGCGTTTATGATGTAGTTTATCGTTTGTTCATAACTACTACCAACATTAACAACCTGAAAACCCGGTTCTGAGAAATTAATAACCTAAATATTAACTGGATTAAAATTTCAATTGAAACTAAGATATAGTATGGTTTTGTTTTGACATATAATAGGCTAGTACTACGTGGAAAGCCCCAGTAGCATAAAACTTAAAATAAGAAGACAAAATTACGTTTGCTTCATATTCTTGTAGGCCCACAACATTTTCGACTATTAAATGAAATGTCCAATACTACTGTAAAGACTAAGAATTAAGATATATCGTCCTATAGTAATAAAGGTATAATTAATATAAAAAAATTATATCTTACATCCCTGAAAGCAATAAGAAGATGTAAAAATATTGTCAACCTGTCGCCTCTTGCATTTCGTTGCAGTTTATTATTTAGCATTCCTGCTGAATTTTGTGTTGATTTCTTCGAAAATCGAAATATTCGCCAGAAATTATCGTCGTTATATAGTTACAAAGGATTATTCTTCTCTCTCATCACTCTAATCCGAAGATTTAATACTCGTAGACACAAATTTTCCTTTGATAAATAATCATCCAGCTGATCTACTACCTCCATCTTGTATACATGAAGCCGTGGTTTTAAACCTGCCCCAGCCGTGGTCTCTGCTTCAGACCATGGTTTCGAGCCGTGGCTCAGAAAAATGAAAAAGACCTCGTTCTATAAATAAATACGCGGTTTAAAGCCATGGTCGTGGTCTAGACCTCGTTTTAAAAATCGACGCTATAAGAGTTGAAGCCGTGGTCTAATTTTCCATCATTAATCTCAACTTTATCTGTTATAATTCAATATTTTTAAGGGGACATGTCGGTCAAAATTATCAAAATTCACAAAAAAAAAATATTGTCTCATTTAATAGTATGTACATTCAAGAATCTTACTTCAAAATTTCATGGCAAAATTCGGTCTTGATTACGGATATAGAAAATTTTTAGGCATATGAGGAGCATAAGATCCTGAAGAATTTTTTTTTAATTTATTGAGTACGCCCCAACGAGTATAACTCATATGTAGGGGCTATACAAGAACACATACATATGTTATAAGATGTAATTGAAAAAGTCATGAAACTACAGTCTGTGAAAACAAACAATAACACAAGAATTTATTAAAGAAAGAAAGCGAAATAAGAACAAATAGTAAGATGACATAAAGTTTTGGGCAGAAGGAAGAAAAAGTTTGAAATCATGAAATAAATAAATCTACTGAGAATTAAAATAATTAATCTTTCCAAAAACGTATTTTTAAACAATTCTTAAAACACCGACAATTTGGTAAAATTCTCTATTCTAAAGGAAGTTGGTGAAAAGTTGTTGTTAAAAATGGTTAAGGCCTATCGTTCCATAAGTTACTGAGCTATGCTGAGAAAAAAATATACTCGTATTGTCTTTTTGTCTTGTTAAATAAGTATGTATATCTTCATTAAACTGAAATATAATATTGCTATATTATAAATTGTTAATAACTTTTTACATGAAAATGGCAGTACCTAATTTGATAATTGATTCAACTGGTAGCACGAAAGAAAATTGATATAGATATTTAACTGGAGTCAAATAATGAAAACCCAATAAATTTCTTAAAGCTCAATTTTGAATAATTTGTAAAGGTCTCAAAGCAGTTTTCTTATTATGTCCCCAAATAAATTACATATACATTCATTAAGTGAGAATGGATAAAAGCATAATATACATCCAAGAGACAGGATATAGGCAAAGATCTTTTAAGCCTTTTCAAAATACCAGACATTGGAGCAATTTTCTCACAGACAGCCAAAATATGCTTATCCCATGTTAAATGTTCATCAACAATCAAATCTAAAAATTTAACTGATGCAACTTTTTGTATTACAGAATCATTAAATTTTAATTCTTTCGGAATAATATAATAAAATGAAGGTTTAATGAAAATCGTATACACAGTTTTTTCAAATTCAAAGAAAGCCTATTTGCGCTTAACCAGTTTTCAAGAGTAATAATGTCTGCCTCAAACTTTTCAAACAGTTCTTCAATGGAGTCAGTAATATAAAATACAGTAGTACCATCTGCAAACAGAGTGGCAGTTCCATGTAAATGAAGAAATTTTGTCATTGACATAAATTAGAAAGAGAAGAGGTCCCAAAATTGATCCTTGCGGCACACCACATGATAATAAGAGAGTGTCACTTTCCAATTTATTCACTGAGACATATTGATACCGTTCACTTAAATAACTCCGAAACCTCTGTAAAACAATACCTCTAATACCATTAGATTCCAGTTTACGCAAAAAAAATTGAATAATTAACGGTATCAAATGCTTTTCTAAGATCAATAAACAAACCTGCTGGAATCTTATTTTCGTCCAGAGCTTGTTCTATACAAGTAGCCATGTCAACAGCAGCATTTAAACTAAATGATGATTTCCGGAAACCATATTGATGAGTGTAGAAAAATTCTATTCTTATCAAATAATTATATAGTCTTTTCCATACATTTTTCCAAAATTTTATAAATAACAGGCAATATCGAAATAGGACTTTGTCCGCTCTTTCCCGTAACTTAAATTTATCAATAATCCTTTACCATTTTCTCAGAAAGCTGGATTGAATCTGAGTTCAAAGAATGAGCTGAACAAGACGAGCGGTAAGCTATATAATTACCGAACTTCAAACGGCATGACTCGGTAACGAAAAATCAGATTTTCGCATGGTTTTCAGCAACGCTTGTGGGACTATTATTTTAAAGAGCAACATTTTTATTATTTCCGGAAACTAATTTGTGCGCCACGACAGTGTAAAATGATATCAGCAGCACATTTCGGCCCTTTTTTTGCCCTTGAAGAGTTAGGAATCATTTTAAGTTCAGGTGGACTCCTGAGCTAATCCAAAGTTATACAGAAAATAAAAAATCTCATTACAATATTATATAATTAGATATGGAGGTACTACACATCACACCAAAGAGTCCAAACTATGGGCGAATGCAGACTAGAAGGAAAACTATTAGTAAACACGAATAACTAGTACTGTAATATTAATTCCAATCACGCAACTTGAGTTTGTACAATTCACAAACAATATTAGTATTTTTACTTGTAATTTGTAAGTTATCTTTCTAGCATTATGCAACAGAAATATTCTACATATCCACAGGTTACAAATATCATGTAAATTTATTAATTGTATTGGTTTGTAAATATTATGTAACAGAGCCCAGATCATTAGACCAAGCAGAAATTGATTCCTTGCCCGAAAGTAGCTCCGGATCAGGAAAAAAATGCGCTTACTGTCGGAGCTAAATCAGTGGCTTTATAAACTACCTGACACTCGTATTCCGCTTGTGGAACACTTGGGAAAAATCCGAACAAATTAATCCTACACAATTCTTCATTTATTGTTGTATTCTAGTAAAATAAGAATTGTCTTTTTTTGTGCTATGTCGATCACTACAACTTTTTTTCCGGGTTGCCAGGTGATCTCTCTCATTTCTAACGCAAGAGAAGTGATTTCAGTTGGCATATCATCTCTGTTCATGACATTATTAAAGGGATACATAAACCGAGACAAAATACAAAGAGTGAAAAATATGGTGATAAATTCAAATTGCCCAACGTAAGATTCATGTAGATATTAACTGAATTTCTGTTCTGTACTATAAGAAATTTTATCCCTGATTTCGCCTGTGAAAACACTAAATACCTCCCACATGTCGCAACTGTTATTTGGTTTGCCTGCACAAAGGTGAAAGACTAAGTCAGACACTGCATAAAATAGAGAATTGGGAGTTACGTTTCTAGTCTCATTTTATGTGCTTTGACACACTCTCCCATGTTTTGTGTGCTTCTTGAACTCCTTTTGCTAACACACTTTTTATTTTCTTGTTCAATTACGTAACTCTAATTGTTGCCTTATTCAGTGTAATTGTCCGATTATTGAGTCCTCTGAAGTTAAGTATTTAAGCATAATTTTCGACAGTCATTTAAAATGGAACCAACACATTAATTACTTTCGTAATAAATTACGTAAAATAATATATTATTTTGTTTTATTAAGAAATTACTTGTCAATAAGTTCATTACACACAATATACTTAAGTTTATTTCAATAAGTAATTATGTACGGAATTATAGGATGGGGTAGCTTATTTAAATCCAATTTTAATTCAATTTATTTTTTACAGAAGAAAATAATTAATAATAATAATAATAATAATATTTATTAATACTATACACTTGAGCTACATTAGGCATTGCAGCCCGAAAGAGCAGAAGCTCGTGCTCGGGCGCAGTTCAGATCAGTTATACAAAATATATCACAAAATTACGAGAGTTCATTGAGCACAATCACATTAATAAATGGTAAAATACATACAGCATGTAATAACAGGGTCTATATACAAATAGAAAATACAGAAGTACATGAATATTAGAGTAACAATTTTAACTCAATTAGCTTAAACAATTAAATAATTAATCTGATTTGTTTCTTAAATCTATGTGTGTTAAGTGTACTTAGCTCAGGGTAAGCTCTAATTAATGTATTATATATTTTGGGTCCAAAATTTCTGCTGTGTTTTAATCCAGCAGTTGTGTGGCATTTGGGAGTATTTAGAAAGAAACTGTAGTTTTGTCTCGTCTGGTATTCATGAGGATCATATTTAAATTTATTGTGGTTTTTATGGAAGTAAATCAGCAATTTTTGTTTATAAATTTGCTCTAGATTTGATACGCCAAATTCCTGAAAAATTAATTTTGTTGGGTAATCAAAAGGTTTATATAGACAAATTTTGATAATTCTTTTTTGGAGCAGATTTAAAGGACGGAGAGTCGATTTTGCCATTCCTCCCCAACCTAAAATACCATACTGAATTATTGATTGAAACAGAGCTAAGTACACAGTACGCAGAACATAAACAGGTAAAAAAGAGCGTAGAATGGAAAATTTGTGGATTGTTTTACGCAATCTGTTACACAGAAAGGAGATATGCTTGTCCCATTTTAAATGTTGGTCAATAATAATGCCTAAATATTTAACTTGTGAGGATATACTCAAAGCGTTACATGAGCAAGTAGGTAGGTTACAATCATGTATAGTTATACTTATATTATTATTTATTTCTAGTTGCTCAAGGCCATGTGATGTTAATGAAAATGGTATTAATTTTGTTTTAGAAACGTTCAAAGAAAGTAAGTGAGCATCCAGCCATTCTTTAATAATATTAATACCACTGTTAGAATTTTGATAAGTTTCATTCCAACTCGAACCGCTAAATATAACCACAGTATCATCAGCATAAGAATACAGAGTACCAGAATATTTCTCAATGTCAATTTTAAGTAAATCGTTGATATATATTAAAAACAAAACAGGACCTAAAATTAAAATATGTCTTCATAAACCTATTGATTTTCCATCTCAAAAATCGTTTTTTAGACTTTAATGTTCTTAAAATAAAACAAATTTATTATATTGTATTAATAAAACTCAGACATAAAAATCAAAATAATTTTTAATTGTATTCTCATACGTTATGAAACAAAAGGTATGAACTCTTTAAGATTGTTTGAGCCAAAATGCAACACTGCTAGAGTATTTGAGGGAGGTGGGATATGATTGTAGGGAATGGATTGATCTTGCTCAGGATAGGGACAGTTGGCGGGCTTATGTGAGGGCGGAAATGTACCTCAGGGTTCTGTAAGAGCCATTTTTAAGTAAGTAAATGTATACTACCTGTTATGTTACGTAAGTTTTAAGAAATAAACATGAAACATGCAGAATGGCGTAGAAGCAAACAGCTAATTTTAAAATAATGTTATCCATTGCATGTGAAAAGCAACTGTAATTATGTATGTGACAAACAATAGCTTAACCGTTTTAGATTCATTAACCGTAACTTCCTATACGTTAATAAACAACTTTCATAGTAAATATCACACGAAGCTTCATAATCTCAATTGTTAACAACAAGAAATTAGTAAGTTATCTTTGTTTCTTATGAATGAATACATTTGAACGAATATAGCTTGAAGATCTCTTCTTCCTACACATCAGCGCCATACAGAAAGTTACGTAAGAAATATAACTGTGAGTATATGGAGCGTGCACAATTTTCTACTTCCTCGAATTCATACAAAAGAGAGCACAGCAATGCTGCGCTTTGCATTCAACGACTCACAATATTTCTGTTATCATATGATACATTACATCCATTTCTTGAGAATGTGTTGACTTCCTGGGAATATTTTTCAAATGAATACTGTTCCAATCTCGGAGTTATTATTGTAAGAGATTACCATCGCAGAAAGAGTATTGAAAAAGGTTTAGATATTATTAAATGCACACGGTACCTGATCCGATTCTAAAGGAAAAGATATTCTATGCACGAGATGAAAAGATTTAATATAAAGTCCATTCTAAGAACACCGATTTTATATGTATTTCATTGCAATATAAAGTATTGGACAGGGTGGGTATATATTCGAGTTTCTGTGCAATCTAGTTAAACTGCACGTTTTATCCGTTACAATTGCGAAGAAGAGAGGAAGGAATATATGCTCTTCCACTGTTTAGTTTTAGCTTTCGAGTAGATATAGAACTGTAATTTTTACAATATTAGCCTATAGTCTGATACTTCACGTAAAATACCAATTACGATTTTTCTGATAAATGTACGTTTATTTGATTTTTGACGCAGAAAAAATTGCTTTTATATCATCTGTCTGCCCTTCTGTCTTCTCAGCTATTGTGGAATAAAATAGTTATCTATTCTAATTATGTACAATACAGTCATACGCTCTGCCTCCTTTCTGGGACTTATAAAGTTATAAAATTGGTTTTGACATTAGCAAAACAAAAATGCAAAGTGAATTTTTATGAACAGGGATAGTTTTGTAATAAATACTCCCTAATTCCGTTCTATCTGTTAAAATGCCACAGTTTTCTCCATGAACCGGTGTCATCCAGACCTCGATTCCATAAAGCGACAGAAATGTATCACATGGAATTTTACCAAAACTCTAAATTAATGGAGTTCCCGTGCAACAAGTAATCAATATTTCTTAGAAGTAATATCAGCGCCTGAAATGAGGAAAGATTTGTCAAGGAGAAGAGCGGAAATTGGAACAGCTCTTTCGAATATATAATGAAGGTGTTTGCTCTGCTCTAGGATAAGAGGTTCGAAAATTCAGAATCACGTACTCAGTACTGAAATTATCTTTCTCAACAGTTCTCACTGTCATATCTCTAAGAATCTATCACCATTACATGTACAATGACACAAGAAGCGTGGTCATTCGAAAAAAAAAAATGTATATTTAAGGAAACAGACGATTCATCAATCAACATACAGTATCAAAATAGGAATCTAACACCTAATCTCTTTGAATATATCCACTTTCATATTATTTATCATTCTAAATATATTCCTAAGAATCTACATCCTTTACTTTGAAATTATGCGTAATTTATATAGTACTATATTATTTCATATTTTCGTAGTCATTTCTTTGCGACAATGTTCTTTTTTTCAATTTCAACGATATATAGCTACAGAATAAAATATTTATTATTATATATTTTAAATAAACAGATACTTTATCCCATGTAATTTGAAAAGGACGCTATTTTCAACATTCTCATCCCGTATAAACTTATGAAGTTATATTGTATGACGTTAAAATACACAATTTATGTAGAAAATATTTATTTTATTATTTTGCTAATAATTGTAACATAAAATATAGTATGCACAGACAATAGTACATTATGCAACGAGCCTATAATGATAGTAATTAAGACGCAAGTATGTTTGTTTATGAAACTCGCTTGCGCTCGTTTCATAATTTTCATACGAGCGTCTTAATTACCATTATAGGCAAGTTTCATACGACTTTTTATGCTCGACCATATTTCTAACTTGAAATAATTCAGAAGTATTCATTTTATTTGTATCTGACTGAAGATCGGAAGTGACCTTGTGCATAGCTCGTAAATTGTGAGATGTGCGCAGAAGCGAAAGTATTGATTTTTTTCCGAGGAACAATAATGTCATTGACCTTGATGTAATGTAGAGAATAACATGAACTAATTTTGATATAACCTGGAAATTGATTTAGAATTGAAAAACGAGATGACAAATTGAATTTAGTTGAATATTATTTACAATTAACGCTAATTATTATAGTAACAGAACATAACCTTCTGCGACAGTATTGGATTTCCAGCCTCCGTGACGTTTCCCTCGTTGTCTTTCGATTGCATATCCGAGAATAATCGAAAACCTGAACTTTAATCAATAGGTGTACTTTAATAACATGCATTAAAGGACTGCTACCAGGTGTATAATTACTACATTTCGGCATGGTCGAGCATAAAATTAATTTTGACATCTTATGGTACGGCATCTTACTCTTAATATCCTGCAATAAACTGATATTTGTATATTTATATAGTGATAGTTAAGCTACTGGTTTCTTTTAACATGTTACTTATATATAACTTTGATCGAAAATTCTGTGTCGTACATACTATATTACTAGTTGTACTCTGCAAGTTGATTGTTTTCTAGTTATCGAGTCTATTGTAATTAATGAACTAGGTAATATTACATAATATAGTTATAATCAGTGTTAATTTACCTTCGTGTGACACAGTGATATCTGGAAATTAAAGTAAAATTGAAGGGAGAAAGTAAGAAACCAAGAAACTATGAATATGATAAGTTACGTGATAAGCATAAATATAAATATAAACTTACAGGATAAACAGAATAAAATTTATAAACTAAAAATACTTCATATATTTTCGTCGAAAAATTCATAATATCAAAGTATTTCAGGATATTATACTGTAGTCTCTCTTCATCTTTAAACCAGGCAACGCTTAATAAATTCCAGCGCAAGAAAGTCGTGTATATATCTGACTTAGGTTTTCCAGGCATCATGTTTGCTTCAAGTCTGGTACAGAACACTATTCATAGATTTGACTCCTCAGTTGTACTATATGGGAGAAGTAATCCTGCTAACATTTTATACTATCGATCTCAGTCAATCACCTGTGTCAGCTCTATTGAGAAATACGTATTTCAACCACGATTAGATACGAAGTACAGTGACACATTTTCCTCGTTGTTGCCTACTGAAGAATTCCTAGACATTTGTTCATGGTAGTTTCGGTGATGTTTTCTAGGCTATATATCCGTCGAAACTGTGTGACGTTAAATTATTTAATGGTGGAAAAACAGGTTCCATTCTCGATAAAAAAAAAAGAGACATTGTCGGAAGCCTGTTCTAACAAGTGGTTCCTAAACTTCTTGAAGGCGCGATCCACTTTTGGGCGAGACTTCTGTGTGCGACCTCCACTACTGAACTGATAGGGTACTTAACCCCATTACAAAAAATACAAATCCTAGTAAAATAGAAATCATTTATAATTTTACTGAAAAATAGTAGTTATTACCCAAAGAACGATAACAATAGAAGAATATTGTGGAACACTATATCGGAGAAGTAATCCTGCTAACATTTTATACTATCGGTCTCAGTCAATCACCTGTGTCAGCTCTATTGACATATTACATGAACAACATATCTAATATTGGCGTAGGCTTCCACGGCCGGTGTGCATTGTCTGTGGAGAAACTTCCGGGCTTCTACCGCGTTGTCTTGGTGTTGGTGGCTGACGTTTCGACCGCTGTGTTGTGGTCATCCTCAGAGCAGTGGATAAGGAAATAGTGTGCGAGCTTATTTACATATAAAGTCTCAATGGCAAATGACTTTCGATGATAGCTCGTAGGTTCTCCTTCTAGCATATGATTGGTTCTTCATTGTCCAATCCGCTTGAAGTCCACTGCTCTAAGGATGACCACAACACAGCTGTCGAAACGTCAGCCACTAGCACCAAGACAACTCAGTATAAGCCCGGAAGTTTCTCCACAGACCACGCACACCAGCCGTGGAAGCCTACGCCAATACTAGAAGTGACAGTCACATATGGATACTAAATTTATTTTTAGACAGTTGCCTTCAACTGGTTAAACTTGCAAAAATAAATGAAAGAAAATTTTATTCGAATAATATGTGTGTACGTACTGATGGAAGACTTGGTAAGAATGCCGATAACTTAGGTTTGATTCTTTCTGTGTATGGAAGCGAGACATGGATAATTAAGAATAATGATAAAAGTAAACTACTGAAATCAGAATTTTAGAGCAAAATTGAGTGTACCTAAACAAGAGAAGATTATAAATGAGAATGTAAGGCAAGAGCTGGGAGTATTAAAAAAAAAGTGATGAAATAGTAAAAATATAAGCATAAATGGCTAAACAATGCAGAAGAAACTATAAAGATAAACTACCGTAACTTACGTATAACACTGAAACACACTCAAACATGTAAGCTATATAAAGAATAATTGATAGTTCAAACAGGAGATGATCGGACCAATGAGATAGACTAATCATCTGAAAAAGCAATGAACAATGTCCAAGAAATGAAGAAGAAGAAATCACAATAAGTCTTAAATTAAACACCATTCTCTTTTAGACTATTCGTACGTTGCCTGAACTAATCCTGCTCCTTGTTATGTTCTACCGTAAAAGACGTAATGCCAGTAGAAGAATACGTACTGGTCAAGAAGAAGATTTAACGCTGCTGTGGGTTCCAATCCAACTAGGCCATTAGTCTTTGTCCGTTATCCATGTGATACCGCAAGTGGCCCTAGGTGGAAACTCGGAATTGTGCCGACCCCTATGTGACGATAATCCACAGTGTGTCCGCCCAGAATTAGGTCAAGAAAGGGTTTGGATAAATAAAATGAAGAAGGACAGCCTTTAAATAACCATGCGCTTAGCGGCGAAACAGATTAATTCAAGATTTATAATAAACGCAGAAAAAGAGTGTAGAAACTAAGATTGCCAAAATATGCCCTAAATTACCAACCAGAAGAGAGATAGGATAATGAACGTCCGAGGAAAAGTTGAGGAATGCAGAACAGTAACTTTTTATTAAAATAGAAAAGTGGTGAAGGTAGTGGTAGTGGTTGTGATGATGAGGACGACGAAATTATATCAGGCCTATCTAGATTACACCTGAGCACTCTATCCACAACAGATCCATATAGCACCTCTTTTGAATCAAAATAACAGACTTAATTTAACAATCCTGTAAGCGGAAGTCAGATTTAGGAATTTGTCTTTGTTGTTCATCCAGACTAATGGTAATTGTATTCTTAATATTGTAGTTGAAATCCCCTGGTAGAGGGGAAGAGAAGGCCTGATGGCCTTATCTCTACCAGGTTAAATAAATAAATAAATAAATAAATAAATAAATAAATAAATAAATAAATAAATTATACAGGGCTTTCATTTCAAAACTTCCCAGTCTAAATAACTAATTATTTATGTTGAATTCAATTTAAAAAAAACACGTAAATTAGATATTAAGGGAAGTCTGAAACCAGGCTTAATTGCATTTTATATTTCACCCCCCGCCTTCAGCCACCACCACTCTGAAATTTCAAATGACACTCCTATATTTTTATACTTCAATGTGAAAGAGCTTTCAACTGTTCATACACCTCATTCGTTTTCGCACCTTTTGTTGTTACTGTTGATTAGAGCTGAAGAGAATAAAGCTACAAAAACTTATTGAGTAGCCTATTTCATGTACTAGTTGTGTTTCTGCATTAAATTATTTTAAAATTGTGTATACCCTTCAAGAAAGAACATAAATCATCCTTATTGATTAAATTTAGGAAATTACACAAAGTAAGCTGTGTTTTCATCCTACAATCAACCGTAAATCCGATCTTTCTCGTCTTCATGACTTTTTTTTTTTTTTTTTTTGACAGCTCCTTTTTTCTGTCTTCTTTCTCCAAATTATATATGAGTACCTTACTGTAAAATCTATCTTCGCGATTTTGCTTTGATTAATTTTTGTTACAAAATGTTAGACACATACCTATGTCATTGAAAGTAGGGCATGGCTCTTTGTTTTCAGTATACATTTAAATATTTTTACGCATTTATAGTTATAAGTCTAAAAATTTATATAATGTGTACAAAAAAGGGAAGAGATTCAACATTTCTTAAAATTAAAAATTAGATTTTTTGACTATCACTAAAATTTCCTCCCTTAAGGACAAAATTGCTTATAGACGAGACAATATCCAAATTTGAATTTCGACTCAGATTCACCTCGGTAGTGGCAATCAAACAAAAGAACAAAGATTACAAGATATGGTACATTAGCTTCTAAATAATTTTTACCCTCTTTCTTGTCTTTTATACCATCTTAATTTAGTTGAACCTAAATGTTTCACGTTTGCTGTTTTACTACACAGTACAAATTATGGTCCACGTCTACATATAATTTGATAATAAAATTTCATCCGAATTGAATACTTTAAGCAATGAAATTTTCAGATCCAGAATTAAAATATTTATATGACAGAGTTCCCTGTTTTATATGTACCATGTATTGTTAAACAAGTTTATTTCTATCCTAAGTATATTTTGTGCGAGATCGTGCGTATTTGCTTGGTTTCCGCACAAAACCAATCCGAGGAAAGTCGAAAATTCCACATTCAGTATTCCCAACCTAACACACATAACAATTTCCCCTCTTCTTACCGCTTAAGTGACATTGACTTTACTGCTTTAGACTTTTAACATATTATTTTTAGAGACGTTCAATATAGTAATAATTATAAATTGGAAACTTACCACTGCAATTTCACCTAAATTGCACTGTTAATTATTGTTTTTAAATATTTGCAAAAATTAAGTAAACTCTACAACTCCACTAAGGTTACTGCATTCGTGATGCAAGTAACATTAAGGAAGCCGTGAAAAAATCAACAAGATTCCAGGCTCATCATAGACTGGGGGAAAAAAAAGACAGGCGTATATCACGGCCTGCTGGAGTATAGTAAACACAGAAAACATTTTAAATCAACAATATTGAAGATAGATATTTTTGTTTTGCAAATTTGCCGTCATTGAACAGAAACCAAGATGGAGATTTCATTGCAACTAATTAGAAATTCCTCTTTCAGGTATGTAATAAACGATCTTCGCACAAAATAATGTACGATACACGAGCGGTATATTTTCTTTCAATTCTCGGAAATTAAAAAAAATCCACTACGTTTCGCTTTTTCAAACTTTTCCTCGAACATGAAAACTTCAACATACCGCTCTTGTAACGCATATTACTATTTTCTATCTATCTTTGTTACTATATCAACATGACCTGTACTAATTATACTACTAATAATAAATTAATATTAATCCATCATCCATCTCAACATCGTCTCCTTTTCACTCATTACTGGTATTATTATTACTAACTTTATTATTATCATCTTTATGTGACCTCTTTTCTTAAGTATTTTGTCTACAAAATATATATATTTATGTATGTTTCTATCTACTCTTCTTAAGAATGCGATCTTAGTGCAAGAAGTTTACATTTTATTTTAGAAATAGTAAAGATTTTTTTGGGGGGGGGATTACCGGTATGTATAATCTATGTAATAAAAATCTTAAATTTTAATTCAGGTTGAACAATGTAAAATTGTATGTCATTTTCAAGTCTTTCTATCAAAACGGAACTGTCCCCGAACACGAGCTTTGCTCTTTCGGAGGGAATACTTTCATGTAGCGTTTTTTATGTATATGTTATTATTAAATAAATCTAAATCTAAATATATGTATCGGTTTTATTCTATGACTGTTTACGTTAATCCAAGAAAGAGACTTTTCAGCCGTAACGTTATTTCTTTTTCCTTATACGGAGGTATAATGATTTCTTCTTTAAATAATGTGCCTTCTAACTTCGTTAACTTGTGTGTCTCTGTTTCAGTTTTAAACTAAGAGGATGCCGTGAAAAATTACTCAGTAAAAGTTTTATAGCCAAGGAGAGACATAAAAGTGTCGACAACGCAGTGTAGTGTATGTACGAATACAAGTCGGAGGTTTGCGGGGAAATGAGAGTCTTTTTCATTACATGTTTTTCCATTAAGGAAGCCTTTTTCTGCTCCCGAGAATGCAAAGGAGACTCCGCTAACTACGAATTTCCTGCAGTGAAAAGGAAGTGTCCACTAAACGCGTAATACGTCCGAATCTATTTACAACGCACCAAGTATTTGCGCATTCCATTGTCACTGGCTCACAGACTGGAGATAGATGCTGTCTGTGGAGTGGTGCAAGAACTACGTACACGAAGCCTTTGCCAAGTAGTTCGACTTTCCCTTCAGTAGATGACGCTTGCAAAGGATGCAACACAGAGCATTTGTATTCCTCATACAGCTTTGCAGTACGCGTCGCGATGGGAGCAACAACGACTTTAAGGACAGCAGTGACTGAAGAAAGTGCAATGGATGAATGTGAGAAGCTATAAATGGATTAATGGTGAGATGAAGGTTTGATGAACAAGTAAATTAAAATAATAAACACATGAGTAACTGAATAAAATGATTAAAACACGCGTAAGAAGTGAGTGCCTGACGAACTAATCAAATGAATGCCCTGTTAAGGCTGGTTCACAATAAACCGGGAACGGAAACGACAACGATAACTAGAAAGGAAATAATGTTAAAAAAACATATTTTTAAATGTGAGCATTCACAATTAACTATTGTGAATGCTCATATTTAAGTACATTTATTTTAACATTATTTCCGTTCTCGTTTACGTTCCCGGTTTATTGTGAACCAGCCTTTTTGATGCGCTTAGCAATGACGTATGCGCTGATCGGTTAAAATTTACATCTTTTAAAACAAATTCTTAACACCGACCTACTTCATCACTGTAAATGCTACATATTTAAGTAGTGGAACTGCTGTTGAAAAAAAAAAAGCATCAATAAAAAATAAAAACCGTAATATCATTTTTGTAATACACTGTCAAGCAAACAATTTGGGTCACTTGAATTTTACTATTTAAATGTATTTAATAGGTCACCAATATGTTTTAAATTGTGATTACTAAGATTATAATCTTACTATACAAAAAGAGAAAATGAACATGACTTCATAACATACGTTAAATTAAAAGGAAATATAACAGTTGTATGAACACGTATGCTTGTTGGAAAATGCTAATGATTACTCAAATTTAGTACTAGGAAGCTGAAATTTTGCATACTTGCTCAATATAATATGCTGAATAACGTGGTCATTGTAGATTTTTAAAATTCTACAATTTGCTAAAGTAATTATTCAATATGTATGTAACAAGCATAAAAATTTGAAAAATTTCATAGTTTCATTATATTTTATTTTTTATTTTTGAAATGAGGCCCTATTTGCAAAATGTGAAATGATTGTCCTTTTTATACATAAGATAGGCAGTATATATATTTTTTTTCATGTATATTATTACATTTGTACATGAGGAGTAGGATTTTGAAGAAAGGGCAATTTTTTTTAAAGAAGAATATCTCAAAAACTATTTGCGATAGGAAGATGGAACTTTAGGGAATGTATTAAGACACTACGGGGAATGTATGTACTAAAAATCAAGTCTCTAGCTAAAAAAATATGGAAAATACATTTTTCACTATAGTCCCCCCTTAAAACATTTCCTTTTTTAACATTTTAAATTCAAACAAATTATATTGTGTAATTATTGTAGCTTAAAGTTAAAACATTTAAATTTTTTTTACATTTTTAAATTTAAGTAAATTACATGCAATTATTTTAGTCGGTAATTTTAAATATTTTCATTACAGTCTTCAACATTCACTGATGATGGGGATGCAATCCCCGAAACATGTGTGATAAATAAGGAAGTTCAACAAGCATACGTGTTCATACAACTGTTATATCGCCTCTTAATTTTAATGTACTTTATGTATTTTAATGAACACTGTTGGAAAATTGACCAAATTGTGTATTTTATTGTCAAATATAACTTCACAACACCAACAATAATGTCCATTGTTATCACACTCTGCATAAGCACAATTTTCTTCAAATCTAGATTGCGATGTTAATGTTGATAATTGTTGGTGGCATGAAGTCATCATTTCCGTTTTCAGTCTATGTTACGTTCATAATCGTATAATTAAATTAATCACCATTTAAAATATATTGGTGACATATTAAATACAAAGTAAAATTCAAGTGTCCCAAATTTTTTGTCCGCCAGCATATAACAGAGTTATTGAATTTCCGAATTTTTCTTTGTCCTACAATGTTTCTTAACTTCTGATCCAGAGCTGCGCTCGAGCGTGAGTTCGATTTCCGCATGAGCTGATTACTGGTTGGGTTTTTTCCCGAGGTTTTCCCCAAACGTAAGGCAAATGTCAGGTAATATATGGCGAATTTTCTGCCTGATTTCGACAAATACAATCTCGTTTTCACAATTTCATCGGCGGTAAATAACCTAGTAGTTGATAAATGCAGCGTTGTTTAATAACAAAACAAAACTAATCTTCCTTGTTAGCTACTAGAGTCGACGGCAGTTCGGAAGGCGGTAGTTTGCTAGCGTTTGCGTCGAGAGAGAGAGAGACAGACAGAGAGAGCAGGGCAGCGTACAACATTGCCACGTCGTACATCACGCGCACGTGCAATACGAATAGCGCAGGAGAGAATTTAAATTATCAGAATACAATAATAACTTTAGCCGTTGATTACTGTAAGCATGATACCAAACAAACCCTCTTTCCTTCACTAACAATATTCTTTGCACGTTTCTCAATCCCACACCACATGCTTCTGCAGTCGTTTCTTGCGCGTTGACAACGTTGCAGTCAGCATCAAGATGGCCAGCAGCGTTCTTCTCGTAAACGTTTTTAAAATAATTACGAGTATACACTTTAAACACTATTTTCCGCGCCTGCCGGTGCAATATTTGTCTTTTTACAGTCTCTTCTTCCATTTATTTATCTTACACATACACAGTAAATGTTAGTTTTACTTATTCAATGTATTGAAACACTTACACGTGAACAAACGAACTCTGGAGGTACTTGTTATAGACTGATTCCGATTGGTTCTACTGTACAAGTTTGTGACGTCACATACCAGAAATGCTATGGCGCATGTAGCAGCTGACCGCCTTCCGAAATGCCGTCTAGTCTAATACTTGATCATCTGCATGTAACATGGTATCGAATGTATTATAAATTGAAACATAGTATCTCTATGTACTGTTAATCTTCTCGAACCCCATAATTGATAGATATTACATTCAGATGACTTTGTTTTAGTTCGAATGGCAATACAATTATTTGTGTATAAATTATAAAATACATGTATTACCTCTCTAAATTTTTCTTCCTTGGCAAAAATTTCTAAAATTTTTCTTTGATCTATTGTCTCAAAAGCCTTTTTGTAAAAAACTTACAATCTGCTATATTAATGACGCTGCATTTAGTGTGCGCTTATCTGGTTGGTATCGATGGAATTGGTGAGAGCGAGATGGTATTTTGGTGAGATAATGGTGATCTTTTGCTATGAAATTGCCTCTCATCTGTCTTACAGTTTGGGAAAATCTCGTAAAAGAACCAAATTGGGTAATCAGTCCGAGCAGGAATCGAACCAACGTCCGAGCGCAGCCCAGGAGCATGATATACTCGTATTTAAATATAGGTCATCGGACCGGAAACCTGTTTGGGTTAATTTTATGTATGTAATTTTTTAATCCTCTTCATTTTGTACACTTATTCTTGTACTCTGACTTATTTAATATGCCCCTTTACACCGATTTACAATCCATAGGTGTCTTTGGATAAATACTAAACTGTCTCATAATACAGGCCTCCATGACCGTACACGATACCGCAGAGACGTCACAGAAGTACAAGACAAGGGACAAACACATAAGGAGGCATTGTATTCAGCAATATCACTTGAACTCTACTTTCACTAAATTGTGACTTTAGTAGATACGTAGAATACGCATAATTTGTGTTCAAATTATTCACAACTTAACTTATATTTTAGTCGTAACTTAGCCAAAAGCCAGTAAGATTTAAATACGTGAACACCGCCCTTATTCCTCATTTAGTGATATAATTTTCCTGAATAACAAATAATAATCCATTTAGTTTACGACGATGAAGGTAAGTTTAATGACTGAAATGGATTTAGAAGATGAAAATTTCAAAGACTTCATGATTTATACGTTATGTCATAATACTGCTTCTTCTTTCTTGAGTTATACCTGTGTAATCATAACCTCAATCTTATCTCCAGTTTTATTAGTTTATTCAAAATTATGTGGTTCTAAAAGGTACTTCAAATTTCTTATTGCTGTTTTGTTATTGTTATTATTATTATTATTATTATTATTATTATTATTATTATTATTATTATTATTATTATTATTATTTCCATCTGAATATCAATGAAGGAGAAACGTCTGATTTTTTTTAAATTGTTTAACTTGTAAATGTTTATATAACACAGTAGAATTTGAAAAATGTTATCTACAATAAACTGTGATTTTTTACCTAACTACACTATAGAAATGACTTATAATACTACATTTTTATACACTTTATTCAACATAGGCCTAAGATTAAGAATCAAATTTGATTTCCTTGTAATTATGCTGCTGATTATTATTATTATTATTATTATTATTATTATTATTATTATTATTATTATTATTATTATTATTATGTCTTATTATACTTATGTTTGTGGTATAAATTTCGTACCATTTATTCTTCTTTCATGAAACATAAACAACGTGCTCTTATTTTCTAGCACGGCTTTTTATTCATAAGAAAGTTCTTTGATGTAGGCTCACACCTTCATCTGCGGATCCTTCCATTTAAATGGATGTTTTGGAAAAGAACAAGTTTGAAGCAAAGTTTAGCCACTAATGAATGAATGCCCTCGCTCTTTATACATGAAGCAGTTTCGGTCTGAAAGAACTACGGCATTATATGATGACGTCGAACACCAAGTTCTCATGCTTTTTTTTCCTACATTTAACTTTGACAAGGGAAAGGTAAGTACGGTAGTCTCTGAATACGGATCCAATACCTTACTTTATATAACCTGACTTCTTACTTGAGAAAGCCAAGAGGAAATGAAGTGGAAGTGACGTTGTTTATTACGGCTCATAGTCATGTGCATGGATGGGCAACTCGTGCTCCCAAAGTGCTAAAAAATCTTGAAACAAAGAAAGGTAGACGGAGCCAGCCGCAGCAGTTACACGTTGTTTGTAGTTTCGCTGCAAAAGCCACGGTGCGCTCTGGCGGCTCATGCAGGTGATCGTGATATCTATTCCATGATTTGAATTTCAGAATGACGCATGGTACAGTAATTATAGTAATTTTAGACAGACTATACCTGAACATATAACAAAATTACATTATTTTCTATTGTAAATTAGTTTAGTGCTGGAAACACAAACTGAATACTACCTTTTCAAGATACAACAAATATAGCTGCAACACTTATTTATTATTACACCATTTGTTAATATTTCTTATTATATGTCTTATTTAAAACATAGAACGCTAGAATTTACAAGTCTTTATACATTAAAGAGTAGTCCTCTGTTGTCAGAAAGGTAATAGTCTGTATTCGCAAACAATAACAAATTCAAGGAAGTATTTTTTACATGTCACGGCAGATGAAATAGGCTTACTTCTGAGCTCTTTCTTTACTTTGAGAGCTTTTACACTTCTTTCTTGTATTAAACTATGCCTGTAGCACATACAGTATATATGGAAGCAAAAAGTATATTTGGAAATTCTGACAAACAGTTCGATTCCTGATTTTGCTGGAATCTGAGTGGCGTGCAGTTCTGTAGATTTATTAATTTAAGCTATACATTTTCAGGATTTTCTATCGGCGTAAGCCAAAAAAGATTTCAGAAAAATTTCGATTCCTTGTCAATTGTCACTGTTTCTCCAAACTTAGCAGTGAATTCTGCTGTAGGTCTTGAAGTAGGGTCTTATATTTGATAAGAAGATTTTCTTATCACTCTTCAAGATAGTTTATAGTCAAAGAAAGTGAAGTTGTCTATGTTCTACATGATACTACCACATTTCAAATTTATCCATAAATGTTCTTAGCTAGTCGATTATATGTCGTGCAATTCTGTAACTCGCACGCACAACGTGCTAATGATATTTGATATCAGTCCCACCTTGTTGATATCTCATTTTTACCTTCAGCTGTTCTAAAGCAGATGCAGACAATATTTTTTTACTAAAGCCTTCACTGTTTATTTGTAACATAAAATGTCATGCGTAAGAAAGTGTAATAGAATACAAACTTTACCTCTCTTCTTAATAAAAAAAATCTCTAAAAAGGGAAATTATCTGGGAATTATATTGTTTTTAACTTAAAACGAGCCGCCACTTACTGCAGACGCGATCGAACTTGTGTCTTGAAAGAACCGCACACAGACAGGACAGCTAGTACAGAGTCCGTTCTACCTGCGCTGAGATTGTGTTGACACTTTGAGAGCACGAGTTGCCCACCCATGGTCATGTGGAATAAAGATAAATTTCCACCAACTTCGGGAATGGAACAAAGGACCACTCAGTTCGGAAGTGCATATGCTATCCATTACGTCATAGCTGCGGACTTCATATAAATTTGGTAATTATCTTCAGATACCTTAATTTACTATTCGATTTCAACTTTATACTCATTCTAAATGCCGAAGAAATCTTATGTCGCCTGTCGTATAAATATTTAAGTAGAAACATGGCCTTTACCTATTCACCTTTTCTCTGTTTCTCTCTATTCCATTGTTTAAATCGTGTGCCACCCAAATTTTAGTAGCCTACATTCTTTATTAACATTATTCTTGACCTTCCCTGCCCTACCTTTCGTGTTGAGAGATGAGCGAAAATTGACAATTCGAAACACCCTATGGGTCATGAAGATTTTGACGTCACGATTCGCAGCATCACAGTCACCTCAGCGTGGGTGGCGATGAGCGTGCTGCAGCCATACGTCACTCGTGCGGGAACCTGCAGCGTTCGTTAACTTCACACATCGTCGCACACCGGCACTCAGGGGCTCAGCTTGTCAAAAAGAATAGCTGCCATAAATTAGCGAGAAAAACAATTTTGCAAGCAAATAATGTTGCATGATACCAAGCAAATGCCTACAACAAACAGCTGCGACAAGAGCTGCGAATAAAAGCGACCAAAAGGGCAATATTTACTTTAATCCGATTCAGAAAATGACATAATTTATTAAATTCGAAACAGATCTTACAACTTTACTGTCATTTTCATCATAAACATAATCATATCATCTTTACCATCATCGATGTGAAGGTTTTATAGTTTTTTGTATTTGTTAGCATTCGTCTTGTTATACAGTCCATCCTTAAGATGTCTTCGTATGATATTCTTATCGCGCGACGATAACACTTACAGATTTGTTTGCGTTTTTATATGTTATATCTTTATACCTTGCACATAATCATGTTTTTTATAGTTTTATATTGTACTTTGCATCTTGTTTTATAGTTTTACTTTATACCTTGTAGCTCTTTATCTTGTACCTCGCATCTTTATAGAGTTTTACCTTATACCTTGCACTTTTTTATCTCGTACCTAGCACCTTTGCATCTTGTTTTATAGCTTTACCTTATACTTTACACCTTTTTGTCTTGTACCTTGCACATTCGTATCTTGGTTTGTAGTTTTACCTTATACTTTGCACCTTTTTGTCTTGTACCTTGCACATTTGTATCTTGTTTTATACTTTTACCTTATATCTTGCATACTTTTATCTTCTACCTTGCATCTTTTTTTTATAGTTTTGCATTTTCTTTGCAACTTTTTTATCATTTATCTTTCATCCATATGTTTTGTTTTATAGTTTTAACCTTGTACCTTACACCTTTTTATCTCTTATCTTGCATTTTTTATCTTGTATTACAGTTTTACCTTATACTTTGCACCTTTTTATCTTGTACCTTGCATCTTTGCAACCTGTTTTATAGTTTTACCTTATATCTTGCACCTTTGTATCTTGTCTTTTGCATCTTGTTTCTGTGTCTCTTCTGTCTTGTATCGCTGTATATTGATCTATTGTGTCTTGTATGTTGTATAGAATATAACGTCGTACCTTGTATCTTTGTATATGAACTTTCCACCAATATGGTATTAAATTTTTTGTTACATACAGCATAAGCTATTCGCTCTGAAAATCTGCAGGGTTATTTCACTTCCACTGTGTATAATTTTTGCACAAGTATAATTAATAATGTTTTTCATCTGTTAAGAAAACTGTGTATATTCGACATCATCACTAATAACTAAACAGTTATACATAACTATGATTGTAGTAAAATTATTGTTTCACACATTGTCAGACATGAACCACCACTATTTTTGTTATATTTCTCACAGTCATATTGTACCAAATGTGTTCAAATAGAAGTATTTAATTACACATTATTACATCTGTCTGAAATTGGTTCCGGTTTGTGAGTTTAAAACAGCGTTTAGTTAGTCATCCACAACAGCTAGAGCTGTGATTGATTGATGTGCAATTAGAATATGTATTTTAATTAATATTTTTAATGGAGTCTCAATCGGGATTAATAAAAAGCTATTGATTTCGAGGGCGGTTTTAAATGTAAACGGAAGAATAGCGGAAACAATGCCAAACGCACATCGTCTGCCAACTGTCAAACATCGCCAAATAAATTCAAGCGATCATTCAACCGTTTATAGAAGGGTTAGGTTACAACCCGCCATTTATTTAAACATAGAAAGTAATAAATTAAAAAAAATAAATAGTATTTTTTTATAATCAATATCACTTACTATTTACTTATCTCTATGATTATATAACCTAGTGTTATATTTTATTGCTATTCGAAACGTATAAAGAGTGAACGAACATTTACTATGCTGCCATGCAACATCATAGAGTCTGATACAGATTTAAAAATACCACAATAATAGTGTGCACGCAGTAAACAAAAAACATAGTATATTAAAAGTTCTCCTAATGCATTTCTTCACCATCTGACAGAAATATTGTCATGTTATGGTATAGCGAAATTTTGTTTATCCTGCATATACTGGGTGTTCATTTCGAAGTGTGTCATGACGTCACTGTTGTGAGTCAGTGATTTGAAGCGAGTTTCAGCTTTTATGTCAGAGAAGTTGCCTATTAATCAAGGCGTTCAATCTGAACTTGAGAACGTGTATGGTATAACTTGAATTTCGTAGCAACAGATGGCGGTCTGTAAAGTCTGTGTGCTACCATAACCTCTTTCGAACTGTGTTTTGCGCGGGCAAGTCGTACGCAGGGTATTTCTTATCATCGATTGCGTACGGTAACATTCCACAACACAAATCAAATGCTCCGTGTCCATGTTGACCGTCCAAGTTAATGTCAACAAATACGTAAGTAATCGTCTTAACCCTCTCCACATATCCCGACAGTAAGAAAAAAAACTCACTTCAGTACGTGTTTCCAAACAGTTCACATTCTTACCACTACTGGCGTTACCGTACGTATCGGTAAGTAATCTTCAGAATGAACGCCGTACTTGCTAGGCAACTTCTCTCGCATTTAGGTAATACGCCTTTGCGGAAGTGTAGGAAGATTGAATTCTCTAGGCTCATCGGCTAGCCACATGACGACATACAGCGAGCCATGACACATTTTGAACTGAACACCCAGTAGAATTGATATAAATTAGGGAAAAAGTAGAGAGGGAAGGATATCTCGGTTTTTACGAAATACCGATATTTTCGTTTCGATATATCGGTATCGAAATTTTGATTCAATGTATCGTATAATATATCAGTTTTCTTTTACATTCATCTTTCTTTGTGGACTCATTATTATTATCAACAACAACAAAATCCACACTAGACAACTCCGATAATTCCCGAGAGATGGCGTTAATGAAGGTGGACAGTTACATAATTGTGCAACCTTGAAATATCTAATACAATCAATACCTTGCTCTAATTGGCTAGACTGGAATTCAAATTCAAACTGTTTCATATGCAGCACCAAATTCAAACTGAAACTTTTGCGAACGTGAGACGGGAGGTTTATCTACTAATGTTTTAATACTGTTCCCCAAGACAGGAGCAACTCCCATCCTGAAAGGGAACCGACTGACCTCAAAACGGGTATCAAAACTTTATTTCTATATTCTGAAATTGAAAGAGAAAAGGATTTAATACCGATGTGACGTTTGTTTACGGCTATGATTTCTATGCACAACCTAGTACTGACGTTGTTTTCTTATTATATCTTTCAGTGCATAAAAATTATGTTCCTATCATCATCATCATTGTTGTTTGACATGTTGGAGTGTAACAATAATTCTTCATATTGCCAGACAAAATACCTAACATGTTGATCCTTTCTAGTATAGTTTGCCTACGGAAATATGTTACAAATTATTGAACTATTTAGAATAACCTTCCAACATAAAGGTAAAATACGGTAAGTAAATAAGTCATTCAGTACGTAGGATCGTGATTTTACTTCATATGGTGATATCTGGTAACAGTTGGCACATGGCTGGAAAGTAAACTTAAATGAGTGGATTACGGGTGTAATAATTTAATAAAGGTACAGTGTTATGTTTACAACAGACTATTAATTTGTAATACTGGTAAATTGTTACATAAGACTCCTTAACATCACCATGTGAATTATCGGGCTACTTTTTATACTTACAGTGTTATAATAACTGATATTTTAATATAAGTCTAATAGTTATTGTAATATATTAATGGTATTTTGCTTATATTTATAATTTTTCCCTTTAAAACCTATAAATTCCTAAATTTATAACCCTAAAAAATTAAAAAACTTAGACTGAAAAACCTAATTTCACTTTTATAAAATCTAAAATCCGGGGATTTGTTATAACTTTTTTTCGTAAATGATCCTGTATAATGTGACGTAGCCTAATTAAAACATAGTAATACATCTACACATGATACCGAATACATTGAAAGGTTTGCAGCTTAATTATAAATGCTCTAAGTAATCAATATGTAGCTATTAATCATCCTGATGTACGTAACAGTGGGTAGAAATATTTGTTGCTGTATGAAGATATAATATAAAATCAGTGATATGCAACACAGTCTATACAATACATAATGTATAAAACGTTAATGTGAAAGGACAGATTGTGCAGTTAGTCCAATGAATCAGGTGATGTTACATAGTTTTGTACCTCTTGTTTCGTTCAATGCTAATGTTCCGCGAACTATAATAATGGCTCTTTTATTATTGTTCCGTAACCATTAGTGGTCTATGGGAACAATACAAAAATAGCTCCTTTTATACTACCAGAGAGGTAACTATAATCATTCATTTCATCGTCAATCTCCTATTGTTGCAAAATTCTGGCTGACCATTATGAAAACATAGTAGTTGTTAATTCTTCGTTATGGAAGATCAGACTTCCACTTATCCAATATTGTGAAATGTGTAAATTTAGATTCAGTATCCACTGAAGGAAAATGCAGATAGGAATAATCAGAATCTTCTTGAAGCCGAGTTTTTTCTCAAACTCAAGGCGTATTTCTCTCACACGTAATCAGCTGAATAATTACTATGAACTTATTTAGCTTTATATTAAATAAGATCTGAGATTCTACATCTAGCTACCTTCTTTACTACTAATGTTACCCCCTCCCCCTATTTTATAAAGACTCGTGACATTCCAAGTGCCAAATCTCACAACAAAAGAATCAGTCCTATTTCGTGGCTTATGTTGGGATTTCGTAACAAGTTATTTTTTATGGAGATGGGTTGCTAGCCCTTCATCCAACTTCAAAGCTGGAGGACCACCCCTAACCCCCTCTCCGCAATTGCTTAATAATAATAATAATAATAATAATAATAATAATAATAATAATAATAATAATAATAATAATAATAATAATAATAATAATGCTTTATTTTCGCTGGCAGAGTTAAGGCCATAAGGCCTTCCCTTCCACTCAACCAGCCTTAATCAATACAATACATATTTAAATTACGAATACATTACACTCAAAAGGTTCTTCAGCAATATTCTTCAGTTAAGTTAACGACTAGTAGACTACATATTTATTTAAATTTAGATAAACCTATAAGGTAAAGTAGTAAATTTATGAGCTAATTTAATTCAATCAATTATAATTAAGTTGAGGTTTGAGAGAGCTAGTAAAATGATGAAAATTAATTTAATATAAGCTTACTAGAATTATGTTACAGGGAGAGAAAAATATACAAGTATATATATCTAAAATATATTTCTATAATGAGAATGTCAATGTAATTGCCATTAGAGGTTTTGTAAATCTATTTAGAGAAATTAATGATAATAATAGGAATGGACAGATGTTAGTTTCATTATAATACAATATATTAATATACATTGACATCATTTTATTTTTACTAACATTTCTAATATTAACTTGGCTATACCTTTGGATCAACGCCTAAGACCCGGAAACACCGTTTGCTACCCTTTCCACGAATGGAGTTTGATGATACTGGCGTAATATACAAACAAATCACTTTACTAGGTATAGGAGGGAAGAAAAGTAGTTAATCCATTTACGTAAACTAGGAAATATCGCGATTGTGAGTTTGATAATTTTCGTTAGGTTTTTGTTTAATCTAAATACAGTACAGTATTATCAATGAGTGTTTTTATTCATGAACCTAGTTATCCATGCGGACGTATTCATTATGCAGTGTATATTATACTGTCTACAGCACATTAGCGTAGGTACACTATAGAGAATGAAGTTAAATTGAAAAATAGTCATAATATGGATATTTAAACACATTTCTGAAAATGATGGCCGTTCATTTCGATATAGGCTTCAGTTCTAATGTGCATATTATCGCACTATATATTATTGTACGTAATTCCAATTACCAGGTTCGTACTTCGTATCAGTAACTCATGTTGAAATAATTCTGTACCTACTCTATAAAAGAGACCTTACGTACTGTAAATTCAATCTTCACTTCTGCCCGATCCGAAAAGATAAAATTACTCAGACATGCTATCTACTGTCCGTCCAAGTGGTTACGTCGCGGCGTCGTAGAAAGGCAGGAAATCACGTGACAATTACTTAACGAGGCCCTTTTATTTTAATTATTTTTAATAATTGTATGGGTATAATATTACGTAGACGTCCAATTCCTAACAGAAATTAATGTTCTCAGAAAAGAGCTAAGTCAGCCCAGCCATTAGCATTTACAGAGAGGTGAATAGAAGCAGGTGGGGGAAACCGGGATGCGACGTAGGCAAATGGAAAATGATGCAATATTGAAAGCTCTTTCGTCACTGGAAAACGCGAACATATTTTTGGAACGTACTGTTTACTATGAGCGTAAGGCTACTATGACTGTATATGCGGTCTTGTATCTGTGTGGAGGACGGTTGAACTTCATTAGTAGAAGGGGCGGGAGTGAAGAACATTTAAAAACTCAGGTACAATAAAAATTGAAGTAAAAATAAAATGATGTCCCTGTATATATACATACAGTATAATATACTCGTGTTATATACAGTATAATACCTGTATATAATGAGGATGACGTGAATATGTTGGGATAAAATCCACAAACAATTAAAGAAAACACGATAATTTTATTTCAAGCAAGCAATGAGATAGGTTTGGAAGTATATCCCAAAAAACAAAGTATATGTTTATGTCTCGTGACCACAACATAGTATAAAATGGAAATAAAAAAATTGGAAATTTATCCTTTGAAAAGATGGAAAAATTCAAATACACTGGAGCAACAGTAACAATAATAATTATAAATGACACTCAAGAAGAAATTAAACGCAGAATAACTATAAAAAATGCATGCTATCATTCAGTTGAGAAGCATTTGTCATCCAATCTTTTAAAAAATTTGGAATTTATAAAACTGTTATACTACCGGTTGTTCTGTATGATATCATAATCAAATGATAGAAGACATTGAGATATATGGATCATATGCGGAGACTAAGAGGAAGGCAGAAAATAGTAAACATTGGAGGAGACTGGGTTTGCAGTGAAAGACCTGCCCTTGGGTAGAACACGTATGTATGTTCTGTATGGTTGCGAAACTTGGACTCTCACTTTGAGAGAGGAACAGAGGTTCGAGATTAAGATGCTTTGGAAAATATTTGGGCCTAAGAGGGATGAAGTTACAGAGGAAAGCAGAAGAACTGCATTCATTGTATTCTTCACCTAACATAATTAGGAAAATTAAAATATACAGGGCATGTAGAACGTATGAGTGAATACAGAAGTGCATATAGAGTGTTAGTTGGAAGACCTGAGGGAAAAAGACATTTGGGGAGACTGAGACGTAGATGGGAGAGTAATGTTAAATGGATTAGAGGGAGGTGAGATATGGTCCTGTATCAGTTTTCATATTTTAATGCGACAAAACAGAAAGTAATTCTTTGGCGAGAGGTGAGTGTAGGCTAGAGGAGTAGCTTGTACAGCGTTGCCACATTGATTGAGAACGTCTGCTAGCGACAAAATGGCAATATAATGCCAACCAATCGAGGTGCGATATTTTCTTATTCGACGGGACAATGTTGCCAAACTTACGGAGCCAAGCCACGGGCGTTATATGTAGCTGTTTTCGTGTGCTATATCATTGCAGCTGTTATTGTGAGTTAAAATTGTAAATCGTAAGCATTTCAAATACTCCGCCATACGCGCAGGCCTACTTTAAATATTCTGGTGAAAACTACAAAGTGTTTAGCTAAAACTGAAGGCACGCCACGACTATGTGGCAACCGAGACTATAATGACAGCAACATGATACTATGGTTCGTCTCAGGAATCTGAGAGTGACTTGGCGCGTATGGAGGCGGAGTCTATCAATGCCGGAGTGAATTGCGGACAGCATCAGCTCGAGTCCGCTAGAAGGTAAGATGCTCGTGGTGGAAGGTAAAGCGATTGCTCGCTTCGTTCAAGCATTCCCTCCCCCTAGAGTAGTCATTGGCCCTAGCCTTCCTACATACAACTTGAGCAGAGGTCTTGTTTCGTCTTTCTACTAAACATATACCTCGGATGGACCATAAGTAGTATAGGGACTGGATTAATCTTGCTCAAAGTTTATGTGTGGGCGGCAATGAACCTCCGGATTTTCTGAAAGCCATTTGTAACTAAGTAAGAGCTAAGATTATTCCAAAAGTAAACTGCAAGAATTGTGCTGACACAAGTCAACAGGTTCTTACTTCTGATTTTAAAGAGCTCTATATTCTTACAATTTCTGGGCTTTTTACGATTTTTGTTCTTATTTAGAAAATTTCTCGAGCGAGTAAATCGATCTGTTGATGTTCAATAGATATCGAGTGGAGAAATGTAAGCCGTGAACTGTTAAAAACTCGTTCTTGTTCCACGATGAATATCCTGGGCTTTCTTCCCTAAATAGCGCATATTTGTAGGCTATAGCCTATGTTACTTTTCGTCAGTTAAGGTATGTATTAACGTTTTGGAGGAAAATCTACATTTTTTAACCAACCTTTTTAAGATATTTATCAGACAACATATGAAAGTAGACTAACATAAGCATATATCAGAAACTTCAATTTCACTTTTTGATTCCTTAAAAAAATGATTAATTAAAATTATTCTATTTCTTCAAAATGCCATATATTTTCTAAAAATTACTCAATTTTGACATTTATTTCACTGAGTTATTGCTGTTTATGCGTACAATGCTCTGTACTAGGATTTTGTAGCTAACATTATTACAAGGAAAATTTTAGTCCTAAAAACGCCATTTCAAACGTTAATACATACCTTAAGAAATTAAGATTCTTAGAGCTCTTCAAAGCCTACTAAAGTCAGTTTTATTGCGTGACATTTCTTTGTTTTTAAGTCGAGCTATATCAAAATCATCGAGAAAGATTAATATCGTGTCATTAACTTCCTCTTCATGGACAAAGAAATGATAATATCTAATTCTGAGAATGAATTCCCGTTACAAAAGGCAGCTTACCTTCTACAAGAAGCAGGAATACCGTACAATGAAAACATTGCTAAAAAACTAACTAAATGTTCGCCCTTTAAAGAAAATAATTAAATAAAAAATAAATTGTGTTTTATTGTGTATACCACTGCCACCGGGTGCTTGCACACTTGCAGTGTAAATAAATACATACAAAACAAATAACTAAATAATTCTGATCCTTAGACTATGAAATATCACTGAAAATCAACAAAAATATTTGGACAGTAGATTAAATGACTGTGAATATAATGTTTGCCTTGGAGCACTAGAAAGAACAATTGTACGTAATACAAGGAAATAAAACCAAATAAAATTCTATAAAACGATGGTTTCACCCTAGATCATATATGTAACAGATAGCTCATCGCTATGTTAAAATCGGTAGCACTTTGAAGAGAACAACCGCCAGGATCGCCACCCGTCCGACGTAAACGAACATGAGATGGCAGTACAGTAGCTAATGCAATTCAAATGGGTGTTATGACGTGACTCCTTATGTAACAACTAGATGGCAGCATACCAAACCTGACAAAAGTTGTTACCGTCAAAGCCTATAAGGCTCAGCAATCTGGGTATTTGTGTGTTCTAGGGTTTCACCTTGGATAATGTATGGTAGTGAAACCTGGCGGACAAGAAAAGCAGATGAATGGCGGTTGGATGCAGTAAGAATGACGATTTCCAGATAATTAGGATTCTATCCAATTTTAAATAAGAGATAAAATGATTATTTTTAATTTGGTTATGTAACGACGCTATATCAACTATTAGGTTATTCGTGATAGCGAGATGGTGTTTGGTGAGATGAGGCCGAGGATTCGCCAGAGATTACAATAACCCTATACATTGTAACATAGATTCTTTTAGATTAGATATTGAGATAGAACTAAAATCATAGAGATCTACCTTCTTCATCACTTATGAACTGCTTCACAGACATGTATACCTCGAGTTCTTCCTCAGAAGCAAAATATTACCCAATAAGCTTGAAAGACAGTATCCATGTTCCGAAAATAATATTTACATTATGTAATGTATTTTTTTACATACATTATACATATGATTGCATGTTATGTATCCCTTATGAAGCTTCTCCAGGACAAGACCTAAGGTTTGAGAGCTGCGTAAACTTTACCTGAACCACAAACTGCCTTTTATGCAAATAGATTCATCTCTCTATTACAGCCACATAGAGTGACAACTCAATTACAAAGCGAGGGGGTTAGTAGAGAGGGAGGAAGAGCTGATAACGGTAGTTACATGAAACTCTTGTCACACACATTATTGGCACTACGTAAACAGAGAATATTCAAGGTAGCAAGGTTGGAGTAATGATGAATACATGACTACATGAAATCGCTTCTGTGAGGCGAATTCCCCATTTTGTGTACTTGATTCAGGATTAAAAATATTTGTAGGATTCTATAAACTTCAGTAATAATAATAATAATAATAATAATAATAATAATAATAATAATAATAATAATAATAATAATAATAATAATAATAATAATACATATATAATGATCTGCCCATGGGCAGGTATTTCACTGCAAACCCAGCATTTTCCAACCTTTCCTTTTTTCTGCCCTTCTCTTAGTCTCCGCATATGATCCACATCTTAATGTCGACCATCATCTGATATCTTCTTCTGCCTCGAATTCTTCCCCCATTCACCATTCCTTCCAGTATAGCCTTCAGTAGGCAGTTTCTTCTCAGCCAGTGACCCAATCAATTTCTTTTTCTCTTCCTCATCAGTTTCAGCATCATTCTTCCTTCACCCACTCTTTCCAACACAACTTCATTTCTCATTCTGTCTGTCCACTTCACATCTCTATTCTTCTCCATATCCACATTTCAAATACTTTTATTCGTTTCTCTTTATTTCGTCGTAATGTGATGTTTCTGCCCATACAATTCCATATTCCACAAGGCACTTCACTAGTCTCTTCCTTAGTTCTTTTTCCAGAGGTCTGCCGAAGACGCTCCTTTTTCTATTTAAAGCTTCCTTTGCCATTGCTATCCTCTTTTTGACTTCCTGGCTGCAGCTCATGTTACTGCTTATAGTACATCCCAAGTATTTGAAACTGTTCACTTGCTCTACTGTCTCATTTAAAATTCGCAAATTTATTTTCTTTATTTTTCTTGCGACAACCATGTTCTTCGTCTTGTTGTATTTATCTTCATCCAATACTACTCACAGCTGTCATTTAGCTCCAGTAGCATATCCCTTAGTATAGTCTCATCTTCTTCTAACAACGCCATATCATCAGCAAATCTTATACACTTCGACGGGGCACACTGTACATGATGTGTATCTGTGGAGAGTTATGTCGTGTATTAGGGTGAGTGTATGTGTAAGTGTTCGTGTAATTGTAGTGTCTGGAATGAGTGATGATGATGAAAAATAGGAAGGGAGAAGGGAAAACCCGGTGCCGGCATGTAGCCTACTCCTGTCGAATAGCACCAAGGGGGCCGCCAGCCCATACATACATACATACATACATACATACATACATACATACATACATACATACATACATACATAGCAGATATAAAATTCAGGTAGTCGGTCTTACAAACAAATATAATCTAAGGGTAAAAGAATAATAAAATTGTACATATGGCTCACTTTAGGTATAATGTAGATATTTCAAGTTTTTTTTCTTTTTTTTTTAAGGTAGGCTATACCATAAAAATTGGCAAAGATAAGATGTACTTCATTTTCATAATATGGAAACATGTAAGATAATTATCAGGAATAGTTATTAAAAGCAAAGTATGACACAATATTGTAATTTTAAATGTAAATTACCCAAGGCATATATATATAAATTTCAAGCTTATAAGTAGAGGATTAAAATTAGTTAAGGTGAATCGTAAATTCAACTCTCATATTATGAAAAAACGAAATTGTAGCATAATATTGTAATACCACGTGTAAATTGTACAGTATAATGCATGTAATATTATTATGTAATGGGGCATGCAGTTGATGTTCTCAATAAAAAAATTACATACATACATTACATTACATTACATTACATTACATTACATTACATTACATACATACATACATACATACATACATACATACATACATACATACATACATACATACATACATACATACATACATACATACATACATACATACATACATACATACATACATACATACATACATACATACATACATTACACATAACTACTACTTATTTACATTGGTGAAGATTCTATTAGGTATGTAGCAGGCAATAGACTTTAGATCACTTTCGAGTAGAAAAATATGCAGTTCCCTCCTTTCACACCATGCTGCTGTGTAACCAGTCTTTAAAATGAATTACTTTGCATTATGCGGGGAAACTTGCGAAAACAATTTCGTGATCTACTTTACTAACATAGCGTATAACAAATACATGAATTTAGAATTTAATCTCGTCAGATTACATTGAGATTCTGGGTTATGTAATCTGAATAGAATTTAGTTTCTCTAATACTGAGAAGGCGGGAGACAAATTCTTATTGCTATCAAAGCAGCACGTGATTTCATGCGATGTATAGAGGCAGTGATATATACAGGGCGATCTAAAATAGTTGTTTCAAACTTAAATATAGATTTGTTCTTCCAAGAACAAACTATTTAAGCAAGAAATGCAATATAGTTTGAAACATATCTGTGAGTGTTAGAAATTACAATTTTGTTCAGAAGGTATCTACCTAGTCATCAACACATTGCAAATTGCCGCTAGTCCACTCATTGCAATTTATTGATCCGGAAAACATAGCATTTGATAAAGCGCCGTAAAATAACCAATTAAAAAAGAATCGAGAAATGATTGCGCCAAAGTAAAACACAGGATTCTGTGGTATATGTTGGAACTTAAAATGATCCCTCTCACTTCATAATTTTGTGTTTCCAGTTAATGTGGATATGAATTCGTTATCTTATTTGTATCAGTGAGCGTGCGACACTGCTCGATGGCAAGGCGGAATACATTTATATAGACATGTAATAAGGATAACGGGAATAATTGTGACAACGAAACAGAGAGTACCCAAAGAAATCCTAGCTGACCCCATGTCACTTGAAGTTTGTGTGACCATTGTCCATATATATTTTCGTGTGGTTTCACTAAATTGTGCACCAATATGCCTGGATTAAATTTCAAATCTCTCCGCAGTGTATATGAAGAGAAGGCATATGTCACTGTTGATAGTAATTCGTAATGGGGACGTTAAGCCTGGCGGTCCCCTTGGTGCTATTCGACAGGAGTAGGCTACGTGCCGGCACTGGGTTTCCCCTTATCCTTTCCTCACTTTCATCATCATCCTCACCCATTCCCTACACTTACACGAACACTTACATTCACCCTAGTACACGACATAACACTTCACAGATACACATCATGCATAACGTGGCTCGCCGAAGTGATGTGCAAGTTGAAAATGGGTCACAGTTCTGCCATCTGTCTGCAGTATGCGGAACCCGAATCACGCAAGTGATGTGGGTAAGCATTGGACACATACACATACTTCGTTTATAGTTTAAGTTTCTTTTTATTACTGTAGTTGTAATTCTGATGGGTGTGGAAGAGAAGGTTGATGGCCCAAACTACACTAAATAAATAAAGGAATAAATAACGGAATGAATGAATGACTGAATAAAAAAAATAAATAAACAAGTAAATAAATAAATGATGTGTGAATGAAACAATGAATGAATGAATAAATAAATAAATAAATAAATAACTAAATAAATATGTGGGCAAGTATATAAATAAAACAAAATAAAATAAAGTAAATACATCGACGAGTAAATAAGCAAATAAACAATTTAGTAGGCATATAGACAAGTAAAGAAATAAATAAGTATAGGCTACAAGTAAATAAAAAATAAGTAAACAAACGAATAAACAATGAAACGGAAGAAGTAGCAAATAAATAAATAAATAAATAAATAAATAAATAAATAAATAAATAAATAAATCTATATACAACACAATTCCAGTTGAATTCGCCACGATTTGACCTATGACCTGCGGAACAGATACCCAAAGTCCCAGCAGTTCAACTAATTATGCGTTTAGATGTAATTAGCTGTAGTAATTAATACGTCTTAAGCGGAAGTCGTACTTTATTTCAGTAACCATGGAGCTTGCGTATCTGATGTACCTGTGGCATTTAAAGGGCGATTGTTATTATCTGGCCTTCCGTACATCTCTCCGACCTGCATTTTGTTTAGAGTGGTCTAATTTCACTTTTACTTGAAACTCTTGAATGTAGTTTCATAACTTTTCCTTATAAGACGAGAAGAAATACAGCTATCCAATTACCGTCTAAAATCATATTATATCACGACCGGCATTTTATATCCATATGAAGTCCAATAAATGTCTTGCAATAAAGCGATCTCCATTCTCTTGTATGCACTCATGTTAAGAAGAAAATTTTATATTCTTTTGGGTCATTCAAATATTTTATTCTAAGTCAGGGTTTAAGAGATATAGACTTATACTGCATTATATTCGTAGCATCTTAAAGATATTAGGTTGTAAAAAATTAAGTGAATTTTTCAAACTTTCGATCCAGTCTACTATATCTCACTGTACTACTATTAACATGAGAAATGTCCCTTAAATGCGTTACTGACGTCCTGCAAGGTTAAACTATTGTATGAAAAGGCCCAACATTTTAAGGTTCATTACGAACAAATTGTATAATATTTATGGGATTAAAGTTGCTTATATTTAATTATTCAAGATATGATACTCACAATTTTACAGGATAAAGATACAAGATTTCTAAGTAAATTCACGCAGATTTATATAAAAAATTCAGGTTGTCATATTTTCTGCCTTCCTCTTTGTCTCCGCATATAACCAATATAATTTAATGTCGTCTATCGTCTGTTATCTTCTTCTAACCCGAACTTTTCTCCCGTTCACCATTCCTTCTAATGCATACTTTTACAAACAGCGCTCAACGAGCGCGCGCGCTCCTTCGGAGCGGGAGAGCAGTGTTTACCGCTCGCCGAAACGGAGAGGAGGATACGTCAGAATGACATAGACTTGCTCTAGGTAGAGGAGAGGGAAACGACCACTCAGTTATCTAGTGGAGTGCAGTGTGTAGGCCTATTCTCAGTAACTGTTTCACGTTGCTTACCTACTGCTACATTACAGTATGGAGGAATCTAAAAGACGGAACATAACATTTAACGATTTACAGCTGGAACTTACTGATCTTCAATGTGACCTAAGGGCTAAAGATCGTTTGAATAATATTACTAGCATGGTTGAGTTTTACAAGACTAAACATTAGCAATAATATTCATGACTACACAGGCTGGCTGTGAAAATGATTGCTATGTTTGGCTCAACATTTATAAGTTATTTGTGAGCATCTGTTTTCTACAATCAACTTTAATAAAGGCAGACATCGAACATCTGTAACTGATGTTTCATTATGATCAGTAGGCTACTGTTCCTTTCAGCTGCCAACAGCATAAAACCTCGTTTTGATATACTGATGAATAAAAATATAACAAAATGATATTGTACATTCAAGTAGCTATAGAATTTCTATTACTCCTGTGAAATAAATATTTCTTTATTAATTAATAATAGTCCAAGATAGTTTTGCAAACACTGAACGGGAATTCATTTCACAAACACTTTTACTAGTACTGTATTTCCTTTTCTGTATATTTTGTACGAGATCACCCCTTCTTCCAGTCCACCCTAACACAGAGCGCAGCTAATATTTGCATTCCGCTCGTGAGCTGTGAGCCGGCTCGGAGAGCGCAAACCTTGTGCAGGCCTGTTCTAGTGCATCTTTCAGTAGCCTGCTCAGCCACTGACCCAACCAATTCCTTTTCTCTTCCTGATCAGTAAGTTTCGGATAAAGTAGCTGTATCAGGATAGACTGTATAGTTGTAGGCCTATAGAATAGGATCTTGACATGATTCAGACTAAGTAAACACTACTCCCTTCCACTAGCTAAAACTCTACCTGCTGGGAAGAGCGGTCCCCGCTCCTTACCTAAAACATCAGTGAATGGACAGTACAGCCGGTAATAATCACTAGTGTCGGCTTGGGGAAACGCGACGAGTTAATATTTGTAAACAAAACGCACGGACTAAGGCTGCCTATCCTGATACAGCTATTTTATCTAAATTTTCCTTATCAGTTTCAGAATCATTCTTTCTTCACCCATTCTTTCCAGCAAAGCTTCATTTCTTATTCTGTCTATCCATTTCACACGCTTCATTAATGTTGATTTTGTTTTGTTGTTTTTATATAAAGTATTGCTCTCTGATCAAACTAGTAAACATACATAACTTAATGTGCATAAAATTCATCATTTCACTGTTGTCAATATGAGTTTAAAATTCCATATTTCCGTAATTTATAGTTCCTGAGACAATTTTTGGCATTTGCATAAAAGTTAAAATCGAATATATTTAAAAGAAATTTAAATATTTCTTTAGAACTTGTATTTTTTATAAATCTGCTTGAGTTTTCTTAGAAATCTTGTATCGTTATCCAGTAAAAACGTATCATATCTTCAGTAGTTTCTGAGATAAAGTGGTCTTGAAATATGCAAATTTAACATCGGCGGCGTAGGACACAATCTTGCCTTACTCCAAAAAGAACGATTGCCTTTTCTGCTCCCAAGATCGGTGAGTACTTCGTATTTGATAATCTTCCAATCAGGAGACGAGAACTTAATTTATGAGACCGAAAGCCTGAAGGTCTGATAATGATGATAATAATGGTGATGATGATGATGATGATGGTAATGGTAGTAATGATTTTGATGATACTAAATCCTGAAACTCATATTATGGCATACGATATTTTCTTAGGTCCTTCAATTTCATTTACTTCAGTACTTAGTCCATTGCCCTTGAAACGATCTTTTGTACAGGCAGGCATAAAAGTATGCATATGTCTGGAATAATTTACGTAGCTTTCAAATACTGAAAGTCAGCCAGATATTTGTAAACAAAATTACAAAAGTTGAATTTTTACCGATATTGTTAAGAATAATATCTTCGTTAAAAATCTGGGAATAGCATCTTATAATGAAATATCTATCCTTAATGTAATGAATAGCTACAATCCACCTGAATACTATTTTTATTAAAAAAATAAATACTAATACTGTAAAAAGTCAAACCAGCACTAACTGAAATTAAAATTAATCAATTACTTAGTTGGTCGGTTTGCTTATTTTGTTTCTTTTCTATGTACTTTTAGAAATAAACAAAATGAGAAATGTGAGAAGGATTTTATAATCTATTATTATATAATATTTAATAATTTATTAACACAAATAATTATTGGTAGTAGTGGCAGTACTAGCAGTGACATTATTTATATGTTCATTTAGTAGTAGAATAAATTAGGACGAAGGAGAAAACTAGAGAAAAATATGGGTGTTACATTGTAATAAAAGTATAAAAGTATAAATAAATAAATAAATAAATAAATAAATAAATAAATAAATAAATAAATAAATAAATAAATAAATAAATAAATAAATATCAATTAGCCTATGCTTTTTAAAAAAACAGGTAGGCCTATTAACAGATGAAAGATAGGTATATTATTTGGCATTAGTATTATTCAGTCAAAAATCGCATTTTCCTTTTCTTGTAAAAAAATAATATGAAATCTCTTACGTATACGTTAAGCAAATGCCAATGCTCTGGGGCGCTCGATATCATAAAAATTACGCAATTTATAAATAGCTCCACCATTGAACTTCAATTCTCCGGAAATTTTACATGCAGTTTTCTCGAACTCTGTTTTAGCACATTTTGTCAATTTCGAAGTGTAAAGGCTCTTATAATTTTGATGTTGCATGTTCTATACATTGTGATTAACAAAACAGCGCATGGGTTTTATGATTAAATGAATACTTTTTGAAATTAAAAATTTAATATTTATAGTGGCAATGGAAAATTTATATTTTTAGATATGCAATGATTATAAAAATTTGCCCCTTTTGTAGTAAAGATATAGGAAACCTGATGAGTGACATTTTTCTATATATTCCACTGGTCTTGCAAAAATGATTTCACACATTTCACTCAAAAATTGAGCCACATATTTTATTTTGAAATACGCACATTTTTCAGAATACTTTTGTTAATAACTCAAAAACTATTTGACTCACACAACTGAAACTTCACAACATCATTATCTATCACATCATGATTATGTGTACAGAATATTAAGGACTTAGCTTTAAAATTGTAGAAAACAGAAATTTCACCCATCACCCCCTTAAAATAACCTGTACCATGACAATGAATCCAACACAGCTGTCCTTCACATGACGACACTGTATCGCTCAGCTCAGAGGCATAATTACGCTCTTAAGTATGCACAAAAATGACAAGCGTTTCAAATTAGAGGGGCATTTAAGCAACAGTATGCACCATTCCATCGCCTCCCTGTTAAATGAACTCCCATTTTCGCTGGCCTCTTGAGCACTTCCAGTTAATTGTGTTGGTTTGTGTTCCCTTTTAACTGCCTGCCATCCCATCCCACAATTTTTAAAGACCGCAATGCGTTCTCGCTAATATAAGGCAGCAGCGAGGGCTCTTGTTTAACTGAGCAGCCGTCCTTCCTTTCTTGAGCTCCAGTTACTGTAGAGAACATTGATTAGCTTCTTGCTAATTAGGGAAGCGCCCACTTGGGAATTACTCGCCATCCTAGTTCAGCTCGACTATCTGTTCTACACCCGATTACACTTTGATCATCTTCTACAGGGCCGTCTAAAATCCAGCAAATAGTCATTTTTGTAGTCAGTATGAAATCCTTTCTTGGTTTCTGTTACTTAACAGCAGTATCACGTCGTCATTATTATTATTATCATTATTATTATTATTATTATTGAATAATTTCAAGGGAAAAATTGTTCCCGGGGCCGGGTATCGATCCCGGGACCTCTGGTTGAACGTACCAGCGCTCTGCCAAATGAGCTACCCGGGAACTCCACCCGACACCGTCTCAACTTTTTCCTTTATATCCACACAACTCGCGTGGGCTGACGAAACGCCAGACACCCACATCGACGGTGTCGGGTGGAGTTCCCGGGTAGCTCAGTTGGCAGAGCGCTGGTACGTTCAACCAGAGGTCCCGGGATCGATACCCGGCCCCGGAACAATTTTTCCCTTGAAATTATTCAAATCTGCTTCACAGGAAGCTTTACCTGAAAGACTAGATTTGCATATACTACTGCTCCTGCTGCTGCCACTGCTACTACTACTACTACTACAGTCCACACCTGTGGAGTAACGGTCAGCGCGTCTGGCCGGTTGGGGCAAGTTATCTGGTTGAGGTTTTTTCCGGGGTTTTTCCTCAACCCAATACGAGCAAATGCTGGGCAACTTTCGGTGTTGGACCCCGGACTCATTTCACCGGCATTATCACCTTCATATCATTCAAACGCTAAATAACCTAGATGTTGATACAGCGTCGTAAAATAACCCAATAAAATAAATAAAAACTACTACTACTACTACTACTACTACTACTACTACTACTACTACTACCACCACCACCACCACCACCACTATAATATTATATGTATTATATTACCTGCAGCGGTCTTTGAGGGCTGTTCTTCCTTAAGGAGATCCAAGAATAACTTAAAAAGTTGTATATAAAGTGTAAATTAAAATTAAGGTGACATTTAACACTTAATTTTTTAAGGTGACATGTAGGCTATTGATTTAGCCTGACGAGTTACTTCCTTGGTTTGAATAGTAAATTATTTAAAAATAGCGTGCAAGAGAGTCTTAGACTAGAAATGTTTAGCTTAAATATAGTTCTGTTTATAAGTATGCATAAGGGTGTAAGTATTTGTCTTATTTGAGCTGTTGTATCAGTGAAGCGTGGTGAGTCAGTGAAGTTATGGTTTTACAGTGCAGTGAATAGTTCCGATCAGTGATAATTTATAGTGTCAATGAAATATGTTCTATAGTGTCAGTGGAATGTGTTATAGAGGGTCAGTGAAATGTGTCCTAAAGTGTCAGTGAAATGTGTCATAGTGCCACTACATTGAGTGAGATGAGAGTAAAGTGAAAGACTATTATCGGTACCAATGTGCAACTTATGTAGGGCCTATACATATGTAGGTTGTATTGTAAAATTAGGTTCACTTATTAATTAGGTTCTTTTATGTATTATTATTAATTGTAATTATTGTGTTCAATTGCATTGTGTATTCTTATTGTATTGTGTATTGTATAATTGTATTTGTATTGTATAATTGTATTGTGCATTGTAATTCTATTGTGTATGGTTTATATTGTGTATACCACTGCCACCGGGTGCTTGCCCACTTGCAGTGTAAATAAATACAGTATACATATTATTCTTACTATAGCTCCATGACCACATATAACATTTCATCAGTTTAAGGGGTTAGGTACAGCTTACAGCAGTAAAATTTCGGAAATATTCAAAATTTTTTCCTCCATTATTTTATATTGTACAATAATAAAATTAGTATGTGTAAAACACTGTCCTTCTGCTGTATGAGAAAAATAGTTTTACGATTTAAATAAAAATTATTTACATTTTTGTTTTCAAAATTCAGTTCACTGTGCAGTGATGAAGCGTTTTCTACATAACTAAAAAACTATCCAACATTCTGTGATCAAATATTTTGTGTGTATTTATGCATGTCATATCTACAATATGATGTAAGAACACTTCTCTAACTTTGATAGATTGTCTGATAAAAAATAAATTTATTTAAAAAGTGATCAAATGTCAGTACTTTATTTTAACACAAAATAAAAACAAATATATTATTTATTGAGGAATGTAGTTGAAAGAGAATGATATTGTAAACATGAGTTTCAACAATAAAATAAAGAGAGAGAGAGCATGAAAAAGTTAACAAGTTTATGAGTTATGAGGGAAAAGCTTCATCACTGCACAGTAAACTGCCAACATATTGAATTTTGAAAAGAAAGAATATAAATAATTATTTTAAATCGTAAAAATATTTTTTTCATAAAGCAGAAGGATAGTCTTTTACACATACCAATTTTCATTATTCTGGAGGAAAAAAATGTTGAATATTTCCAAAAATTTTACTGCTGTAAGCTATACCTAACCCCTTAATGCACTTTCAAGATAGCAACTTTCATCATTTTCACTATAATGCTGCCATCTAGCGACTGCAAAATAAGCCACGTTATAACCTTGTTGGAATTGTTAGTCTGGTTAGATGATCGTTCACTTCTGCTGAAGCATGTGGATGCGAGGCCAACAGTCGGTTGGTAGGCTTTGGCCCTCCATGTTTCATATTTACAAACCAATTGAATGTTTATCTGTTAATGGCTATTAATTGAATATTATATTTTTGGTAAATGAAATTTTATTTATAATTTGGATTTATTAAAATATAGGTTTGAAATAGGAATTTTTACTATCCCAGCTTTCACACTACACTTTAAAAACGATTGATGTACCGAGGTTAGCTATAGCCCTGATATACAAGTATAGGCCTGTATTTATGTTTTCAAATTCGTGTATAGCGCGGCGTACACAGTTCAGGTCAGCTATTCAGCGAACATGCCAAAACAAAACAACGCTTGGCGCTTGGATATCGGTGTCCTAATAGAATAACTTGGTAGCGAGTACTTCATTAGGAAAGAATAAAACTTATTTTATCAGAAAGAAGGAGACATTTTTAATTTAAAGCACTTAAAATGTTCACAGTCACTCGTTGTAATATGCAGAGATTCGTGAAGCAAGTAGCTATAGTAAATAATTTTGATTTTACTATAATTTATTGTAGTATTGTAATTTACACTATTTATTAATTACTGATTTATTTCCTTGTGTTTGTTTCTTTTCCTTTTTGTGTGTTTGTTTGTGGCTTTGTCTGTCTGTAGATGTATACAGATTTTATGTAAAAATATGTAATATTTTGCGTATTATTTAAAAATATGTAGTATTGAAATTAAATAGCGTAATCCGTCAATATTTTTTATGTTTTTACGATACATAGCCTACTAAGAAAAAATATGTAATTACATAAAAATCCGGTGTCTAATATTAATCATAGTGTCCTGTAAATTGTATTGCCCAGCTAAAATAAAATTATTAAAACGTTACAAAACATCAAATTTAAAAAACAAACATTACCTATGCGACAATGTAATAATAATAATAATAATAATAATAATAATAATAATAATAATAATAATAATAATAATAATAATAATAATAATAATCTCTCTTGTTTTCTTTTATCTCCCGTCTGTTGGTGAAAAACAGAAAGAGCATACTGTTGTAAAACTGATCCTATTTATATACAGGTAAAAGGAAAGCACGGATTCCCTCGAGAACCCCACGTGCAAGATTTTGTCGTCTTGAACGTACTGTACAGTATCTCAAGTAACTGATGCCTCTTGGAGTTCTCTCACGAACGCCGTGGGCGGTAAATTAGTGCCTCTTGACTGGAGGGAGCTACACCACTCGATATGCAAAGTAGGTTGTCTGTTTGCTAAGCCAAGACGGGATGTAATCTGCGACTGATGATGGTGACTCGAGAAGACGGGGATGAAGAGAAATCTCTTTTAGCGTTTTAACAAGCTAATCTTTGACAATTTACTACCAATACAAATAGCGGTAACATCTCGGCTATTGTTAAGTCGTGACGGATATACATCGCTTAATGTTCAACTATATCTCACCAATTCGTTTTGTAATAGACGTTAAGATGAATTTGACGTGAGATAAACGTTTTATTGGCTTCAATCCTTTCACATCTTGTTTTAAGACTTAACAGCGCTGTAGGCGTTAAATTTAGAACATAGCGTGAGCAAGATTCGAACACGCGACTTCGATTTGCAGGATTTCCAACATTTTTATTGCTCTAAGAATATGATACTCATGCTGTGGGTCAGATGATAGAATTTATGCTACTAATTCAATGGGCTCAAGGCGTATAGTAGGACCAGTGACATCTTGAGGAGCTGTTTCGTACCATGTTGACAACATGAAGAGGGAGTCCCCTAATTGTGAATGTCTTGTGTTGGTTTTGAATCATTACTAATGTGAGAACGAAATGGTTCATAAGACCCGATATTTATTTATTTATTTATTTATTTATTTATTTATTTATTTATTTATTTATTTATTTATTTATCTATCAATGTATTTATTTATCTATTTCTTTATTTATCTATTTATTTATTTATTTATGTATGTATTTATTTATTTAATTATTTACTTATTTATTTATTTATTTATTTATTTATTTATTCTCATTAACTCTATAGCATCTATTAGTCCTTCATGTGCTAACAGATGCAGTTACTTGTCAACAATGTGACGCTGAAACTTGTGTTCAGGTTACTGAACCAGCGACAATCCTAATATATTGTATATTATATTTTTGATGATTGGCTAATTAATATTAACAATTAATATTTGAGGAGAAAAATTCGCTCCGGCGCCGGGGATCGAACCCGGGTCCTTGGTCCTACGTACCAAGCGCTCTCACCACTGAGCTACGCCGAATTCAATCCACAGCGACGGATCGAAAATTCCTCCTTCAATGTTTCCCTCTTGAAAGTCCGGCCATGGACGGCGATCCTTCCCTTCATCCTTTCGTATGTGTGAGTGAATGATGTGTAATGTCTTAAATGTTTGTGTTGTATCGGAGGTGGCCCTGGCATTGAGCTGATCCCTCATCCGGGGAGGCCCTCCAGGTCTTTGTGTGGACAAAAAAGTATATATGTGATCCATAGTAATTCCTCTCCCTACAGGTCGCGGCCCTGTAAGGTCCGGGTGGCGTGGGTCGTGTAAATGTACCTAGTAGGGAGAGGTTAAACTGAAAGAAAGAAAGAAAGAAAGAAAGAAAGAAAGAAAGAAAGAAAGAAAGAAAGAAAGAAAGAAAGAAAGAAAGAAAGAAAGAAAGAAAGAAAGGTCTTGATTAGTACTGAATTTATCTTGGTTCTTATATACAGCATCATTAGAGAAAGAATGTATTCACAAGGTAAAGTCAAGATTTCTAAGTTTCGGAAAATATTTTTACATGATGTCCTTTTATGCACAAAAACATGGAAATAACTGAGGAAACCATGGAAAACCTCAGTTAGGTTTGCCGGCCACTGGGATCGAACCCCGAACCTCCCGAATGCGAGGCCAGCCCTCTACCACTCCGCTAGCCCGCTCGGTAATCAAGACACTCATCATTTTAATACAAGACATAAATCAGATCTTCATCTACCCTCTGTTATTCTAAGCTGTTTTAAAAAAGGAGTTCGCTATTCATGTATAACAGTCTACAATGCACTGCCTAATTATCTTAAAGATTTGAAGAACCACGAGAAAAGGTTTAGAAAATAATTAACCAAATTTCTACATACTCATGCCTTCTACACAACTGATGAATTGTTTATGCTTGTGAATTGAATTATTCTACTTAAATGACATGTACAATTTTTATATAGCTCAACTAAAATAAGTTTTTATATTGACTTAATCTGTTTACCATGCATTGTATATTTTTGTTTTGCATAACTGATGAATTGTATGTGCTGTAAATTGAATAGTATACTGTATAGGTCAACTGATGAATTGTTTAAGCTTATAAATTGAATTAATCTACTTAATATGAATTGTATAATTTTGTATAGCTTAACGAAAAATAAGTTTGTGAATTGAACTAATTTGATTATATATGTTTGTATAGTTTGGCTGATGAATTCTATATGCTTTTAAAATGATTACTAGTCTGTGTAGATCTACTGTTGAATTGTATATAGGCCTACTGTAAATCGAATGGTAGTCTATATAGCTCAATTGATGAATTGTATATCGTCGCGTAAGAACCAATACCGCGTAACTGACATTTTTGGTCAAAACTGTTTTTTTGCATAGATGGTACCTCCACTGTCATCTGCATGCATAGACAAGCGCGGAAATTTGATTGCATGAATGGCCTGCGTACGAAGGAGGGGGGTACAATACCGCGTATCTGAAGTCACGAGAAGTCTGTAGGAAATACCGCGTATCTGACAACAGATAGGCTGTTATGTCTACTCCCTGCGCGCCCTCAGTACGGAAGCTGGTTCTCGTTACTGCCTTGTAAAATTGTATCAAGAGTGTGTGATATTCTGAGAAGATTAAAGAAGTGTTCAGTTTCAATTATTTAAAAGGTGAATATAATAGAATTATTTCACTAATATCAATTGAATGTTAGTTGAGCTGAATTCCCGCAGAATCTTATTGCAAGTTCATTCACTTAAATATAGTACATTTAATATTTTATTATTATATAGGCCTACAGAAATGGACAATGAATCAGACGACGGTCAGTTTAGCGAGAACGAAATCCTATCTGTGCTATGTTCTGCATTCAAGACGGGAGAAACTTCTTTGAACATTAACAAAGGTATGGCATAAGAAGTATCACAGTTATTAAAGATTTATTTTTCTTCAGTTACGGAATCATAACAGCAAACTTAATTTAAGTAGCCTAATATAAATAATCATGAATGGGCCGCTAAAATAATTTGCGCTACATTCAATGGCCCTAAGCTTGGTCCCTTCCATTTCCTCCGGTAGGAGGAAGATCTAAATTGATTTAATATTTACCACACATGTTTTTTAATCAATTTATATCACATTTATAAACACTAGTAACCTCATCTTATTCGTAGGTGTACTGCCTGATAATTCAAATGCAAAAGAAAACCGTCCTTCTGAAAATGGGTTGCTGCAGATCAGGCATTGTCCGTCCAGTGTTACCGGTAAGGTTATGATCACATTATGCAGTCTGGTATGATTTAAAGCAACACTATTAAAATAATATCGCTAGAAATAGGATAGGACAGAAACTGAAGACAATACCTCGTCAATGAAGGATCTACACTAAATTTCGGAAGCGTCTTCAGATGTAGACGACCCCGAAGAATTTGTGAGTGCTACTTATTCTACATTTTTACATTCGTCAGAAAAAAGGTAAAGAGAAGAATCTTCAAGCGTTTCATGGAAATTTGACAGAAAAGAGAAAAATAAGTTCAAAGCCACACAAGGTTTAGTGGAAGAAAATGAAAAATAGAAAACTTGGAATGGAAGAGGAAGCTTATCTTAGCTACAAGAGGTCGAAAGATGGCAAAGTGACACATGATACAGAAAGAGATGCAAGGAATTTGGGGCCAGAGTGTAGTTATAAAATGTGCCAAAATTCGAAAGTAAGAGGCTGTAATTTAATTTCTAATGAGAGAAGACACATCTTTCAGGCATTCTGGAAAACTATGACTTGGGGACAGAGGGCCGTTCACGTATCAAATCTTGTGAATTTCACTCCTACTAAAAGACCTGGCAGTACAAATTTTGAATCTAGAAGAAAGAGAACATTTGTCTACAATCTAAAAGTTGATGAGAAAAAAATATTCAGGTTTGCAAAATGATGTTTCTGTGTACATTGGGAATTAAAGAATGAACTGTGCGATATTGGTTAGCTAATAGTACTGATGGCGTCCCTTCAGTAAAAAGAAGTCATGTTCTCGTGCTAAAGCACAGAAAAAAGCATCAGTAGCCTGTCTAAATTACCGTCACATTACTGTATGTAGAACCGATTGTGCCATAGTTTTTATGATAGTATTCCACACTAGGGTTACTCAAGGATTACTTTTTGTGATTTCAGCATAGCCCTATAATTATTTATTCTGTTTAACGAATATTGTGCCTGAAAAGTTATCATCATTATTATATTTTTATATGATTTTCTTTTCATTATTCGCAAGTCAGTCAAGTCCATTGTCAATAATAATAATAATAATAATAATAATAATAATAATAATAATAATAATAATAATACTAATAATAATATTATTATTATTATTATTAATTATTTTATTATAAAATTATACTTGTGAGCAACGTTTTAGCAACAATTCTACTTATCTATTCAAATACGTAGTGTGAAAATAAAGTACCTAGTAACAGATTATTATTATTATTATTATTATTATTATTATTATTATTATTATTATTATTATAACAATAAACATTGAACTATGTCTTCGTTTTTCCTTTCCCATAGTTTCAGCATTTGATTGACTAAGAATGCAGCAATCATTGTCTGGAACGTAATCTAGTGCTGATTCAAGCTACAGCCTACCGACCTTGACCTCAAGTCAGGCTGTAGGACAACAATTCAGATAACACATTGACACATATAAGAGCACGAATAATATTTCCAGAAGGCAGTTTTCACGCAAAGAAAACGCTTGTCAACATGTATCCTGAAGCTGCTAAAGTTGCCTCACAATACCGCGTAACTAACAAAATGTAGTCAACGGCAGAGTTCCAATACCGCGTAAGTGACATGGCCAAATGTCTACAGCCATGATCATCCATTTTCACTTAGTTATAAATTAGTTAAGCTATTTCATAGCCATACATCACTTTTCAAGACTATTCCGTTATTTTTATGGTTTTTATTCAGTTTTTTCCTTCTCCTGTAAAATTTACATTTTGTCAGTTACGCGGTATTGGTTCTTAAGCGACGATATGCTGTAAATTGTATAGTAGTCTGTATAGCTCAACTGATGAATTGTTTATGATTATAAATTGAATTAATCTACTTGATATTAATTGCACAAATTTGTATAGCTTAATGAAAGTATGCTTGTAAATTAAATTATTCTGCTTACTTTGTGTTGTATATATTTGTATAGTTTGGCCGATGAATTGTATATGCTTTAAATTGAATAGTAATCTGTATAGCTCTGTTGATAAATTGATTGTGTTTGTAATTTGAAGTAGTTTGCATGATATGTATTATCAATTTCTGTATATCACAACTGGTTGAATTGTTTATGCCTTAAATTTAATTAACTTATTTGTTTTGTATTATACATATAGCTCAACTTATGAATGATCGTTTGCGTTTGTAAATTTAATAATCTGATTGGCTATGTATTGTATATTTTTAGTAGAGCCATCGATGTAGCTCAGCCGGCTGACTCGCTGGACTGCTGATCCGGAGCTGCGTTCGGGCTTGGGTTGGATCCCCCTTTGGTTTTTGGTTTCTTCCGAGGTTTTCCCCAGTCGTGGGACTGAAGCCGGATAGTCTATGGCGAGTCCTCAGGATCAACCCCTTTGATTTGATTACCTGGTTGGGTTTTTCCGAGGTTTTCCCAACCAAAAGGCAAATGCCGGGTAATATTTTGGCGAATCCTCGGATCTCACGTCATCTCAATACATCTCGCCAAAATGTTGTAAAAAACTGCACAAAATTGTAAAAAAATTACTAAATTGTAAAACTGTAAAAATTTGTAAAAATTATAATTGTAATATTGTAAAATTTTGACTTGTTCCACATCTTAAAGCTTCATTGCTCATGTAAGAGATCTATGGAATAAAATAAATAAATAAAAAAATGAAAACTATAGTTCCTGGGGTAGCTCAGTCGGAAGAGCATTCGTGCGCTGAGCGAAGGGTCCCGGGATCGATACCCGGCCCTGGAACAATTTTTCCTTGAAATTATTCGAACCTGCTTTACAGGGAGCTACTACCTGAAAGCCAGATTTGCATAAGACTTGACATTGACACAAATGGTTGAAAATGCTCTGTTGTCGTAATTAATGAGTACAAAAGTGTATCTGTAATGGTTGCCAGTTGTACGAGCGTCACGGGTAAGGCCGCAGATTTGTCTTCGGTCTGCCAAAGGGCAAATTGCGGAGGCGCTATACTTTGGTGAGTCCATTTCCGAAACAGTGAGGCTTTCCGCCACACGGACTAGCCCACAAACTCCCCAGATCTCAGCTCTATTGAGTGCTTGTGGGATGTTTGTTTGATGTCAGGTTCCAGAGCTAGCTACACCAACATCGTCTATACCTGCACTGTGGACAGCCATACAAACAGCATGGTTGAACATCACTTCAGAGGTCTACGGACACCTTCTAGAATCCACGTCACGACGGGTACATGACGTTCTAAGGGCTAAAGGGCTCTGACGCAGTATTACGCAGATGGTCATAATCATTTGATCACCGAGTGCATATTAACCGTGTTTAGATTAATGTTGATATTACTGAATTTTATTAAGTTATGGTAGAAAGTGTACGGTTTCCCAACAGCAAAATAATTATGATTAAGGAAAAATAATTGAAGATATAACATATTAAGGGGGGAAGCCGGTCAAAATGGTAAAAAAAAAAACACAAAGCTTTTTGTCTCATTTAATAGAACATAGTTTCAAGAGCTTTCTCTCAAAATTTGAGACCCAAATTCGACCCTGAACAGGCCTATGGATTTTTTTTAATTTTAGTAGGTTATTTTACGACGCTTTATCAACATCTTAGGTTATTTAAGTCTGAATAAGATGAAGGTGATAATGCCGGTGAAATGAGTCCGGGGTTCAGCACCTAAAGTTACCCAGCATTTGCTCATATAGGGTTGAGGGAAAACCCCGGAAAAAACCTCAACCATGTAACTTGCCCCGACCGGGAATCGAACCCGGGCCACCTGGTTTCGCAGCCAGACGCACTAACCGTTACTCCACAGGTGTGGACTAGGCCTATGGATATTGATACTTTTAAAACATAGGGCTAGGAAGTTCATGCCCTAAAAACCTACTAAATATGCATGCAAGTATACCTTTAAAAACCTTGTAATTTGCCAATAAATTTGCACTAAAAGAATTTTATATTTCTTGATATGACTAATAAATAAATACATGAATAAATAAATTAATTAATTAATAATAATAATAATAATAATAATAATAATAATAATAATAATACTAATAATAATAAGCAATTAATGTAATGATATTATGGGTCAAACTAGATGAGATAAAACTTATATTTCGTCGGTTTACAAGCAGAAGAACACATTAAGTAAAAAATAATGCACATCTTGATTAAACAACTTTTAACACTATATCACTTTGGAATATAAACTGTATTTTTTTTCTCTTGTCTTTTTAGTCGGTTATTTATCAACTACGAGGTTATTTAGTGTCTATGAGATTGGTGATAGCGAGATGAGGCCGAGGATTCGTCGTAGATTACCTGGCAATCACCTTACGGTTGGGGAAAACCTCGGAAAAAACTCAACCAGGTAATTAGCCCAAGCGGAGATCGAATCCGCGCCCAAGCACAACTTCAGACCGGCAGGCAAGCGCCTTAACCGACTGAGCCACGCCGGTGGCTATTTCTTTCTTAGGTACCTTCTTGTTGACTAGGCGAAAACCAGAAACACTCAGTTCTGAAGATAATCTACAACAGGGTGAAACTAATTAACAAGGTACCTAATTTTAACACGTGAAAGAAATACAGTATATATATATATATATATATATATATATATATATATATATATATATTAATATTAACTCAATAAAACAATATATCAAGCAACTACAAAAAAATAATCACCAACAAGAATTGGACATAAACATTTCGCAACAACGTAGGAAATTACTGAAGGATATACCTCCTGAACCCAGAAGACTGGCAGTTGCAAGCTTTCGTCTTAACACTGAACATGACATCCTGGGTAAACACCTCAATCGTCTTGGCATCCTTCCATCAGCATCGTGCATTTTATGCCATCAACATGAAGACATGGATAGACAACATCTTGCAAAATGCCTTGCTCTGAAATCCTCCAAGGAAGTCGACCGCTACTGGGAAGCCAGAGCCCGTATGTTTTTAATTACTTAATCCATAGTTTTGTTTACCACTTTCTTGTCTTTCCCTCAGTCAATAATAGTAAATATCATGTACTAGCCATTAGACAAATAAATTATATATATATATATATATATATATATATATATATATATATCCTGTATATTGTTTTTGAGAAAAAGGAATATACACTATACATAATATATGTGTAGAAACTTAGAACTGGAAAATGAAATACACAAAATAAGGAGAAACAAATTATTAGTAACAATATGAGGATTCAGTTTTGTTAATAACTTTCAAACACCTGTTTTTTAGAAATAATATTTTTCACTTAATGTGTTTTTCTTGTAAAGCGACGATTTACTGTTGAGAGCTAAGATTCGCTAGATGTGCCGCGAAACTTTCAATATTTTTCTGGTAAAAATAATTATAATAATTTCACTCAATACCAGCCTTCAAAGATAGAATATGATGCTTTTATTTTAAAAATCCAAACTATGCATTTTTATACAACATAAAATCAGCTTTAATGAGCTTAAAAGCGAAAATATGCCACAATAATATAAACACCATGAAATTTTATGCATTTATAAAAAAAAGTCAAAATATGCAAATATAATGTTATTAAACATAAATTTTGGTTTCATAAGCTTAACTGTCACCCTCCACAAAGGGAACATGCGTATTGATAACGGGCGGAATCATACCGTGTGACGTCATACGTCTTGACTTACAACTCGCTGATACCCAAGGTTACCAACATTGGAGAAATGTCGCTAAATGTAATAAATTTGTACTCACAACAGTGGAGGATTGTTGCAAATAATATTTTAATTTTCCAAATACAATATGTTTATTTTACAATTTTGTGATTACCAACTACAAAATAACGGTTTGTGGCTTGTTTTGAAGGAACCGCTGATTCACCTCCGCTTTTTCCATGTCACAATATTTTATGACATAATCCAGCGTTTCTCAAACTTTTTTGTAGTGGGGACCACTTTTTAAAGTCAGAACAGTTCCGCGGACCATCTTACTCTTGTTCCCTTCGAAAGCAAATTTATCATTTTCATACATATTTGAATACCAGTATACTTATATTATAAAACTGAATTAAGGTTCGGTACTTCGGTCCTCTGTTACGAATTCGGGTGGTCCCTGGCTGGATTACAGGCTCGGCGCCAGATGTGCAGGGAAAATATGTCGAGAAACATCACGTATATAGTGCTTTAAATCTCTCTTTTGTTGCTGAGAGTAGAGTGGGAAGTCGATAAACTGGTAGGGTAAAAAATTTCATAAAATGTATTTATTTATTATTTATTTATTTATTTATATTTATTTATTTATTCTGGTGTAGTTAAGGCCATCAGGCCTTCTCTTCCACAACACCAGGAAATGTCTGTACTGTGAGAAAAAGTGAAATTCGATTGCCATGTGTCGTTTCCAAACTCTGAGATTTTAAGCTACAGTGTGATTACGCAATTCGTTGTAATTTTATTTTTTCTTCAGTCTTTATTGAAGGACCACAAGGGCAGATCTCGAGGACCACAGGTTGTCCGCGGACCATAGTTTGAGAAACGCTGACATAACGAATACGCTTAGCATGGCTGTGTAAAACGGATCGTTGATTAGAAAACATTGTAGTTTCACTTTACACAGAAATATCCTTAGTTACCGCTATTTTCAGACTGGCTGATGGCAGCGTGTAAAGTTAGCGATGTTCTGTATGTGATCATTGTTAGCGCTAGCTATTGCAGCGAACTCCATGTAACCGAGCAACAGATGAGCCTCCAATCGGATACGTATGTTCTCATTGAAAAGTAGAATTATTAAGAAGTGTTTCACACAAAGAAAATTTTACTCTATAATTAAGCAGAAATGTTGTATGACACACTATGTAATAAACTATATTTTTACAAACTACTTTTCTTGTGGAATTTTCACTCGTTTACAGCTCGATTCAGCGTTAATGGCCCCTGTCCTTGATTGCTTGGCTAGTGACCGAGCTGTGTGATGCGTCATAAACTCATAATAAAGAAATTTAATAACAAATATGCGTAGGAGGGGAAGAGGAAAGAGGAATAATAAAATATCTATGCTCGTAGCTGAGGGACACTCATGTCAAGAAAATATAAGTCATCATGACAGTGTTTAGTCAACAGAAGTAGAAGTTAGTAACAGAACGTGTGGAAGAATATTATGTTTTAAGTCCCAGCCGTGGGACTGAAGCCGGATGGTCCATGTCGAGTCCTCGGCATCACTTCATCTCATCCCTTTGATCTGATTACCTGGTTGGGTTTTTTCCGAGGTTTTACCCAACCAAAAGGCAAATGCCGGGTTATCTTTTGGCGAATCCTCGGACCTCACCTCATCTCACTAGTCTACATCTCGCCAAAATATTGTAAAAAAATTGCAGAAAATTGTAAAAAATTGTGAAAATTACAAAATTGTAAAACTGTAAAAATTGTAAAATTTGTAAACATTTGTAAAAATTATAATTGTAATATTGTAAAATTTTGACTTGTTCCACACATTAAAGCTTCATTGCTCATGTAAGATCTATGGAATATAATGAATGAATGAATGAATGAATGAATGAATGAATGAATGAATGAATGAATGGAGTGTACCGCGACATGATAAGAAGGAAGTGTTAGGTGTTATGACTGCGCGGCCTGACCTGTGTGACCCAGCCCGCCAATAGTGATGAGTAACTCGCTCTTAGTTTATCTCAGAGATGGGCATCGTGCCTCACTTGAGAATTTGTGCCTCACTGACCTTCACAGAGCTTATCGCTCTGAGTGACATCTTCACAGTCCCCGTTCCTCCCTCACGTAGCTCCTAGGGTGGGCAGGTTGTATATCAGTTTCATAAGCAATATTAGTGGTGGCATAATGGCATTATCAAAGCAGTGTGTACGCGTTAGGAAACGATTATTTCATGAGAAATGGGAGGAAGAGTTTTTTTTTTTGCTGTTTAGAAGGGGAGAACATACGATGTATGTTATGCTCGAAAATCCTATTAGGCATTAATAAATTTAATATAAAAAGACATTACTCCTTATGTCATAAAGAACATGCTGAATTAGAAGGTAAGACAAATTAAATGTTATTTTTCGTACTATTCCGAAGAAAATTTATGATCTTAACATTTGCATAGTAATACTAAATACGACATTATACCTTAGACACGCTGCATTAAAAGGTAGCCTGCGAGGAATTAAATGTTGTTTGTACGTATTATTTCCAAAAGAAATTTATAAAAAAAAATATATCAAATGTGCGTAGAAAACAAATATGAATGTGCAAATCTATTAAGTAATCTTGAGAAACGCCAGAATATTCAAGAAAATAAACGTAGACAACGTGATGGAATATTATTGGCTAGTTATGCAATTTCTCGCCTGTGATTTAAATCAATTCAATGATGGAGAAATAGTAAAGAGGTTTATGATTAAAGCCGGCGAATTAATTTTCCAAACTGAATAAAAGTTTTCGAGCCTCTCACGTTAACCAAGCGCTTTCCTAATAATTCGCCACTGACCGCCTTAGCAATTACGATAAGGTGACACAGGTCACAGCAGTTTATATTTCCCATCCTACTCTGCAGTTTTCTCTCCTAGTAAACAAACTATTTCAAATCGAGTGTCTCACGTAACCGAAAATTGTGCCCATGTATGGTCTATCTACGTACTTTTTGCAGGGGCCAAAATCCCTGAATCATGCTGTACAATATTTCATGGAGTGTTAAGAATACAAGTCCTAGAGATCATAAGCAAGGAGCTCTAAAAGATAATAACAATAGAAAAATATGGAGCTGGCAGCGTCTACTCGCACATATGATATAATACAAGTAATAAGTAAACTTAATTTTAAAGAATATATAGCGACATTCTATTAACATCACCATACTCAGAAATTTTAGTGCCAGTTTTAGCAAATACACTTAATCCTGGAAATTTTAAAGCAAAAATGAATTTATAATCCATAACTGACTTCGAGTAACACGGATCTGGAATGAAAATTAACAGTTATATTAAGCTAAAAACTTTCTGTATTTCCTTCACCCAATTCTGACTGTGAATTTCTTATTAGCTTGAAACTAAGTCACAATTTTTCTCCTCTCTCTCTCTCTCTTCTTTTCCATCTCTTGCTCTATCTCTTGCATTCGAATCACTCAGAAGATGCTATACTTTTTAAGGAAAGTGGATTAACATTTTTGACTTCTGCTATTTTTAAAATATTCTAGTAAAATCAAATCCCCTTATCTGTACACAGGCGGCATTTGACTCAACCTTGCATGAATATAAAACGTCTTCTTCGAGTTCTCGAACTTTAACCCACTACATCCCTTCCACAATCTTTACTTCAAATATGTAAAAATTTTCCTTAACTTGTTTAAGCATCTCGTACCTTGATTTGCATTTAAAATTTCCTCCTTCTCCCTTACATGGGGCTTTCATTACCCTCACCTCTATGCCACCCTTTTACTTCTGGTTCTGGTACTATATTTCTTACACTTTACGGCCAAACTTTCTTAATGTTACAAAACCAAGTTGAACTTTTTCTTTAGAATCATATGGTAAGAATCCATTCATCTACATATACATAACTTTAGTATTTCTTCTATACAAGAGAAGTTAAATCCTGTGACAAAGTATTTCGGAACACAGTAACAGTGCTACAAACTTAAACACAAACTTCAATTTAAATTCCCCTATAGGCTAGTGTAAAGCTTTAATTGGAATACAGGAAATATCATGGTCAGATAAAATACATTTTAAAATATAACAGTATTTGTTTCATCATCACCATCATCGTCCTCAACGACGACGACGACGACGACAAGGGAATTTAGGCTTATTGACTTCTTCCGAGCTCGAAGTAAATAGAACTGATCTTTCCAATTCTTCAGTGAACGTCCTTATTGCCTATTACTGGTTAGTTTGTAATTTAGCAACTTTTCCGGATTAGGTGATCTTCCATTCCTTTTATATGGTCATAATTAGGAACCGGATTTTTATGTAATTACATATTATAGGCTATTCCTTTCAACCTAACTGTATATAAATAACAAATCTTTCTGAATCTTGTAATTAGCATTAATATATTAAAATTTGATACTACATAGCCTATTTTTACATATTTACCCCACATTACATATTATGGCTTGGTATTACATAAATCCACATATTTTGGGGTTTTATTCATTTTCACTTCTTTAAAAGGAAAAATAAAACTTCTGCTGGGGAAGTTTACAATTTGAAATACACAGATTTAGAAAAGCCTTTTTACCTACCCGAGAAAGGGTATATTTCGGGAGGAAACATAACATCTTAGTTCCAGGAAGTAAAAGAGGCACTCACCCCTTACCGCCCACTGTAAATATGAGTGAACAAAAGGCAAACTTTCTCATACAACTACTTTGTATTGTAAAAAGAAAGAACGGAATAATCTCATACCCATAAGCGGACGACATAGTAGTAGGGTCTGAAGGCCTTACAAAGTTACAAGAAACAATAAATATCATGGTAAAATGGTGCAATTGAAAGAAATTTGGTATAAATGTGGACAAGACAGAAATGATGGTACTCAGAAACGGCGGAAGAGCACCAGAAACAGTAGAAATCGTCATGGAGAACAGAAAATTAAAACTTGTATCAGACTACAAATATCTAGGCTTAACAATACAAACCAGCGCAGATATTGTATTAAATATTTTAATGATTTTACATATTTTGGTTCATATTCAGCTTATTTTCCTTACATAAATATGTACATATTTCACACCTTGATATTACATAAAAACTCGGTGCCTAGTCATAATTCCAATCTTGATTATCTCTTAAGTTGTCATTTATATTAAATATCTTCAAATTTCCATGTGATAACTTCATTTTTGTTTTTGTATGTTTTTAGACAGCCAGCCACCGCTTCCAACATCTTCACCTCTGCATATAATCGGCTATATAACTCTTCTTTCTTATATAGAACAACGATTTATCCTCACTAGGTATTGCAGTAACTTGGGAAATTGACCATCACATAAAAATGCAAATCCCTTCCTTGTTCTACTTGTATTCTCCTAGTTCTTCTTCTGTTCCCCTATTCCTCCTTCCATTCCCCTTGTTCTCCATCTATTTTCTTTTTTCTGCTTGCCTTTCTTTAGTTCTCCCTCTCTCCTCTTGTTCTTCTTGTATTCCCTTTGTTGTGAACAATTTAAAAAACAAAAGTAATAAGAGATAATTCAATAGAATGATGTACAAAATAATACATTTTCATTTACCAATATACAATTTTGTTTGTTGTTTTTATGATGGTACAAGTTCTGTAAAAAGTATAATGTCATATGTAGTTAGTTTTAATTAAAAATATGTGATACAGGTAGCATCCTTTGATCTAATTTGTTCATGGGTAAAATAAATACAACTTCAGGCAAAACATCATTATTACAAAATTGAATTTACAGTTGCCATCATGATAACAACCTTCCAGCTATCATCTCTTAATCAACGTGGTCAAATGCAAGAAGAAGCAGAGGACAGAATCATTGTTTATTATTTCGCTTCATATTCCAGAATGCAATAACAAAATATATGTAATTCAGTAGCACTGTATCATTTATGTATGTGTAATATTGAGATAAAATAACGATGCTATCCTTCGAATTATTATTATTATTACTATTATTATTATTATTATTATTATTATTATTATTATTATTATTATTATTGTTACTACATGTTACTTTTATTATTTGTATTATTATTTTAATAATAATAATAATAATAATAATAATAATAATAATAATAATAATAATAATAATAATAATAATAATATCATGGTAATGGTGAGAAAGCGGATGTTTAATCTGTTTTTAAAGAAAGTTAATTTGATTTTGATTGTTTTAATACAAAAGCAGAAAAAATCGAACTTCAAAGAATATCATGTGACAGGAACAAAATATTTATTCTTGCAGGAAATTAAAATATTTTACAACAAATTTACCAAATCTTCAGTGATAAAAGTGTTAAAAGTATATAATAACGATACATACCTACTAAATTTAAACCTTACAAAAAGTGGTGCAAGAAATACGACCCGTTAATCCTGTAGTAAGAAATATATTTTCTGAGTGGATTTAAAATAGAGCGCATGACGGCGAAATTGATCATCATTTTTGTATCCGGAAGGGGTATTATTTCTTCTCCACTGTTATAAGCAAAGCTCGGAACTTGGGGACTTGGGTGTCGTGTGCATGAGTAAGGTTACAGGTACAACGTACACAAAGCTCACGCTGTAAGTGCTCAGGGACAGTCGTGTGTACTAAGAAAGTGGTCACATCGAATGACAGGAAGACGGACGAGGAAACTGTGTCGTGTCGAAGCCAGTGACATTCAGATAATTAATTAGAGATAAACGGTCTTTTTGAAAATAAGAAAATACGTATTATTCGAATGGGTATTGTATACGTTTGAAAATATATTTCTTAAAATTTAGGTACAGAATTTCGCGGAGGAATTCTGAGGCGATACATTATTTTCTTCGACTGGAGAGTTTAGATTTCGTAACTTGTGTCAAACACAAACTAGAGATTGGAAACGGGCATCCATTGAAATACATTGCAGTCCCTTAAATCGGTGGAAAATTTGTCCATAGCCATGGATCAAGACTTAGTGGAACCTTCCCTAGTAGTGACGTAGAAATTGAAAACTATTTTCGAGACAAATTTAGGATACTTATCTTTCTCAGATACGAGATCAGCTAGCAACTACTGAAAATCGAACAGGAAACAGTGACAGTGAAAACATTCAATACTTTATTTCGGCCTAAGACTTTATAATACAATTACAAACCATTTTCCAAATCTGAAATTTTTTAAATTTGAAGCTTTTAAAAAATAAATTTGTAAAATTATCCACGATATAATATAATATTAACAAATGTATTTTTTACCTTTTATTTCTGTCTACTATATTCTTGTTTTTATTGAATATCACTGGCTTCTGTCGAATTGTCAGTTTATATTAAATGTGTATTTTTCTATCTTTTTTCTCTTTCGTCTTTATTCTTGCTCTTGTGTTGTATTTATTGGTTTGAATTAAGTTACTTACTATATTTAGTAAAGTGTCCTTGTAAATTTTATGTTTTATTATTGACTAAGACCACACCGTACACGAGCCTGGCTCTTACGGTAGTGGCTAGAAACATTTTTGTTTTATAAATGTAATTTGTATTCAGTAGGTAGCTAATTAAAATAAATAAAATAAACAAATTAATTTTGCTCCCGTCACTTCATGTGACGTGGAAATAAGTTTCTTTCGTTTCAAATCATGTTTAACTAACAGACGAAGAAGGTATGGGTTCGAAAAATATTCGAATGTATGTAGTCATACACTGTAATAAAATATACAGAGCAGAGCTGTAAATTTGATATATTTTGCATGTTTATTTATATATATGCTATAAAATTACTTGTTTCAATCTACCATAATATTATCATTATGTTGTTCCAGCCAGGAACCACTTTTATAGCAGACCTGACAGTACCTCTGTGCTGGAAGCGGGAGTTTGTTGACATTGAAGTCCGGTCGCTTAGCCACGTTCAAAGACACAAGTCCCCAAGTTCCGAGCTTTGGTGATAAGCAGGCTTCGGTCCTGGGCACAGAAACGCATGGAGTTCAGAACGAAGGTCGATATTGTTGTGTTGGTCGAGTGGAATGGGAGATGGAGCGCGCCGTTACTTCTTGTCTCAACATGTAAACAGTCCGTCACAGTACGGCACAAAATATATTTCACCCTGTACAGATGCAGTACATACAGTACATTCCTAGTGTAGACAATAAATGTCTACCATTAAAGTATTAACGTGAGTTGTAACCTTCAATCAGGTGTCTCTACGCCGAAGCCTGTTACACGTACCGCAGCCAAGCAGCAATACACACAACGGTAATGCACATTACGGACCAACCTGTGCTGTTGCAGTCACCCTTCCACACGGGTCATGACGTCATTTATACTCCGTGTACTTTAAACCTCATACTGGTTACTCTCTGTCCCTAGACCGAAGCCTGCTTATAAGTCTTAAGTTTCATTATATTGGACTGCACCCAAGCATGAGCAATTTTCTCATTCGGGTACCGTAACTTAGTTGATCTATTTGCTTATGTAATGTGAAGTTTACTTCACTAATAAAAATGTTGTAAACACATTCATTACGCAACTAGTTATTTAATGATACTGCTATTACCTAACTGGTTGTTTAATGTGAATCATACATGAAATAAAATGAAATGAAATTGATTTTATTTATTGTAAACATTCATAAACAAGATGATTCACAAGCGGGATCCGACAGTTGGCATGAGGGTTTTATTAACCATTTTCAAACAAAAGTAAACTGTCCACGCTTATATTTTATAATTCTTGGATGTTTCAATATGTCAGCTACGATAGAAGCTTTCTCCCTAGATACATCTTCCTTCTTTGGCCAGTTCCATGAAGTCCCATTGTAGCCAACATAGGAAACAAAAAACGATTAAAATGATCAATAAATTAACAAAGTTTAACTGTTCTGTTTATGGTAACATGTAGATTTTTATTTTGAAATGCTGTAATATCCATGTCACCTGGACTACGTTGGGTATTTTAATATACAAAAATATATATTTTATGGAAAGTAATTTGTTTAGATACAATACCATTTGACATGGAATGACCCACTAACAAACCCAGGAACCACTGGGACCACGGCTAACCCACACATGGAAGACCGGAGTAACAATATACAAAATATAATATGATTGTAATGTACCGAAGTACGTATGATATTTTCGTGATTTAAGACGGCGCTCATCCCGTCGGATTCTGGCCACTTAGTCACTCGTAATGAGTGCACCTCTGCACATAGCGTGTTGGACATTGTGTCACTGTCACACATCTGTGACACAGTGCATGAGGGTTGGCCACTAAAGGGAAACTAAGAGGTGGAATTTAAACTGAGAGGATTCAATCTGGCATCGGAACTGGAATCCGGTGTGGCTTAGTGGAAAAGGCGTCAGCACGTAGAGTTGAAAACTCGGGTTCGAGTCCCGGTGTCGAAGAGAATTTTTCTCTGCTCCAACATCCTTCAAAATATAGCATATTTTAAGGTTCTAGTTCATGTGAGTGATGAAGACTTTGGTAATTATAGAAATAATATGGATCAATTCGGAGTAATGTACTCCTGTAAGTCCAAGCAGAGCAGAGATTCTCTCTCCCTTTTCCGTTTCCTTTCTCGTTCCTTCCTGTCCATTAATTTCCTCTCACTCACTCCCTGAACTTGCAGTCTTCCTCTCATATTTCACTTCCTTTTACACACTGTACAAAACGCCTCTAAAATCTAATTTCCGCAAATATCAGTCTCTTTTCATCTCTTTTCCTGAATTCTTACTGCTGGCTGTCAAGTACTACGGCTGATTTGACTGGAATTCTACTCTAATCGTAGGTCGCTATTTTCTGCAATTAATTGCGTTTTGAGAATCATGATTATGCACTTCCAATGATTGAATCCTTCATCGCGTTTTGTCCCATTCAAGTTTGTATTATAAACGAATATTAGACATTCAAAAACAGCATAACTCTCTAGTACAGCGGTGACCAAAATTTTAGCTGCAGTGATTACATGCGACAGACAGCCTATGAAGTAAGGAGACGGAGGAAAGGTAGTTGGTATGAAAACTACAACCAGTGGTAGTTCCTGTACTAACATCTTGATCAATCACGCGGATAAAAATCTCAGGCTTTGCTGTATCAGTAATGTCACTGCTGTCATCAAGAGCCAGTGAATAATATACGATTTTTCTTGCATCTTTTTTTTTAATCTTACTCTTGAATGTAATCAGGAATTTTCTAAATTCTTCTCTCGATGCTTGGTCGAGAAATTCGTAGTTTTTAAATTAAAAACTTCTTATGGACAAGTTATTTAAGCTATTTTAATCATTACTCTTTTGAGAAATTCTGTTCCATTGAAATGCTTTAAAGCACGAGATATTTCAAAACCCATTAGGTAGCTGACTTCCTTACATTCATTTATCTCATCTTTCTCTTCCTGGCTATGATTTAAGACAATTCCTGGCGTTTAACAATTCGTTGGCACATAATATTGAACCAGTTTTTCTACAATATTATTATTAAATGAATAACTAAAAAATAATTACCCCCATCTAAAGATTAAGAATATTAAAATTGAGATAAAACCTAAGAACCTTATCCTTCCAGGGAGAAGATCTAAAAATTTCGATATTCATGCATGTACAGAAGAATTACAGAAACACATACTTAGTATGTCAGTAATAATAATAATAATAATAATAATAATAATAATAATAATAATAATAATAATAATAATACATTATTCAGCGTGGCAATTAATGTTTGTATACTCCTAATTGAACCGTTGAGCAAAGTAAACATTTATTACATTTTGTCCAACAGAACAACAAAAAAACTTCTTCTAATTCTTTACGAAACCATCTCTTACTGCTTGTAGAGACAGAGATTGTAGAGCGACATGATACCGCCACTACTTGCCTTCAGTACGTGAATGAAAAACACAGCAATGTACAGGGAACTTCTCGTACTCGTTTGAATGTCTGCGATTACACGATGTAACCTACACAGGCTGACTCTACTAAGGTTCGTTGTGTGCTCATATTTTCAGCAGGCAACCCTACTACTGGGTGTTCAGTTCAAAGTGTGTCATGACTCGCTGTATGCCGTCATGTGGCTAGTCGATGAGCCTAGAGAATTCAATCTTCCTACATTTCCGCAGAGGCGTATTACCTATGTGCGAGAGAAGTTGCCTGGCAAGTAAGGCGTTCATTCTGAAGAGTACTAACCGATACGTACGGTGACGCCGGTAGTGGCAGGAATGTGAACTGTTTCGAAACATGTATTGAGGTGAGTTTTTTTCTTACTGTCGAGATATGGGGAGAGGGTTAAGACGATTACTTACGTATTTGTTGACATTAACTTCGACGGTCAACATGGACACAGAGCATTTGATTTGTGTTGTGGAATGTTGCCGTACGAAACCGATGATAACAAATACCCTGTGTACGACTTGGCTTCGCAAAATACAGTTCGAAAGAAGTTATGGTAGCACACAGACCGTACAGACCGCCATCTGTTGCTAAGACGTTCAAGTTATACCGTACACGTTCTCAAGTTCAGATTGAACGCGTTGATTAATAGACAACTTCTCTGACATAAAAGCTGAAACTCGCTTCAAATCGCTTACTCATCAACAGTGACGTCATGACACACTTTGAAATGAACACCCAGTAGTCTCTAGGCCAGCTACTTCCGTGCGTCGACAGTGCATTCAGGGAATGCTATGCAATGATAACGAAATGGAGAAATCTTGACGGAATTATATAGACGCTTAATATGGGAAAACTTGAGAACCCCAGAAAATCCCTATTTTCGACCTTGTCTGCAACAAGTGTTACTATAGATTTTTCAATGAAAATCTCAGGCCTGACTTGGATTCGAACCGCTTACGTGACAGGCTGACGATTTGACCACTCAGCCACCGTAGGGGTAGACACCACGTTCCAGGAAATCAAACTTGATTATTTCTTCTACATAAAGAAGTTAGACCAAAATTTCCCCAGGTGAATCCTGCTCTCGAACCTTTTTCGGGATAGCAAATTCGCAAATTACATTACATACATATATGCTAGTAGACTACTCTTTGAAGAAGAAGAAGAAGAAGAAGAAGAAGAAGAAGAAAATGATGATGATGATGATGATGATGATGATAATGATTAGGGCTAAGAATTTGATGAAATTGCACCTTTTTTCTAGTAAGTCAGAAACATTGCTGCTTTAGTATTTATATGTTACGTGATAAACTGAGTGTTTTAAAACGTATTTGTTAGGACATTTATTTACATTTTTTACCTCTTACAACTCATAAGAACATTTCTGATCTTACTCGTTCAGTTTTGGGGTATTTTTATTTAATTTTGGCCATAAATCCCCATTATTCATGTAAAATATTATTTATTTCCTTTCATATTTTCTCTACATTTTTTTCAATTAATACCCATTATTTTGTATATTATTTTAATCGTTTTTCTACATAAATCTTGTCGTTATAACGTAGTACACCCCCACGTAATGGATCAGTCCAACCACCCCTTCAATATAGACTCCTCTATGCCTGCTAGTTCCGGATAAGAGTGGCCTAGTGGTGGACTACATGGAACTACATCAGGTAAAATAATTAATTAAAGTGTACTACTTAGAAAAATTATGTAAAATTAAATAAACTTAAATGTTGGTACTAGAATTTAATTTAGTAGTATTTAGTAGTAGTATTTATTTATTTAACCTGGTAGAGATAAGGCCGTCAGGCCTTCTCTGCCCCTCTACCAGGAGATTCCAACTACAATATCAACAATAAAATTACAATTAGTATTAAATTTACAATTACAATTACAAATAATATTACAGTTAATATTAAATTTACAATTACAATAAAATCAAAATACGAAAAGATTACCTGAATAATTAAAGCTAGATAATTTATCATAGAGAAACAAAGAATATTTTATATTTACTGAATTACAAATTAAATCTAGAATAACAAAATTGTATAGTGATGAAATTACTGAATATTGAAATATTTTGTCATAGATTAAAGAAACTATTTACAAGTAATCAATTACTGAAGTGCCTAGTAAGTTTTCGTTTGAATTCAATTTTATTTCGACAGTCCCTGATGCTAGCAGGTAGCGAATTCCAGAGTCTTGGCAGGGCTATTGTGAAAGAAGATGAGTATGAGGAGGTGCGATGGGATGGTATTGTTAGTATTGTTTCATGACGAGAGCGTGTGTTCAGATTATGGTGGGAAGAAAGGTAAGTGAAGCGAGACGACAGGTACGAAGGAATAGAAGAATTCAAGATTTTGAAGAGAAAGAGAAGTGAATGTAAATTTCTTTTCTTATCTAGTTTAAGCCAACCTATTGCTTCCAGGGATGGAGTAATATGATCATATTTACGAACATTGCTTACAAAACGTACACACAAATTATGAGCACGTTGAAGTTTCATTTTGTTGTCGCTGGAGAGGTCAGTCAGTAAAATGTCCGCATAGTCGAAATAGGGAAATGCAAGTGTCTGCACAAGGGACTTTTTTAAGCAAGAGGGGAGATGAACATTTATCCTTTTTAACACATGGATAATAGAATATACTTTTCTGCAGGTTTCTATGATTTGCATGTCCCAGTTGAGATTATTATCCATGTGAATGCCAAGATTTTTTACTGAAGAACTGAAAGGGATATGCACTGTACTTACTTTAACAGGGGAAATGTCCCCCGTTAAAGTAAATATTAATATTCCTACTAAGCCAATTATGTAAGATCAATTTGTAGGGCATTTTTAAGGATATTTTTGAAAGATTTTTAGTTCATAAATGCATTGTTTTAGGGCATTTTTTCATGATTTATAGGTCATCAGATTCCTAGCCCTAATGATGATGATGATTTTAAAGTAGGCTATCCTTTATTATCTTGATTTTATTAATTACTAGCCGTACCCGTGCGCTCCGCTGCACCCGTTAGAAGTAAATATAAAGTAATTACACAATTAAAATAGGACATTTGATCCAGGGAATATTCGTGTTTGATAGAAGAATAAATCGTTTAATATGTTACTTAATTTAAATTGTATTAAAAAATTAAAATGCGATCATTTTGATCCAGAGACCACTCATTTGGTGCAATGACAATTCCTTTAACATGTTTCTTAATTGTTATTACATGCAACCATAGTTTAATGGAGATTGACATATCATTTAGTTTTATTGTGTATACTTTATATTACTTGCTATAATATGTTTCCATTGAATTATGGTAATAACTTAATTTTAACCCTTGTTTTCTACGTCTTCAGTAAATGGCGCTTGGCCCACTATGGTTCTGAACGCTTCAAATAACTTAAATAGTGATACAGCATAAATATTGATATGTAATTATATTTCTTTCTTTCGAATATGTAAGAATTCACGATCTCCTATGTACCATTGTCATGGAATGAATAAATGTGGTTTTTCTTCCTAATCAAAAATTTTATATTTTGCACATAGGAGTTACTGCAGGAACAACAATGCTATAATCTGAGGCGGCGGTGAAGATGTATTGTATTGTTATTTTAAAAGTCTTGCATATCCTTAAATATCAGTCGTATCAAAATTTTTCAAAGAATAAAACATATCGGAAATCATTTTTAAAGAAACCTTTGTTATGTAACATGTTTCACAAAAATCAATAATAAGCGAGGTATTTCGATTTACTTAATTCAGGCCCCCTTATAACTACACTTTAAATAATGTATTTTGAATTCCATATAGCCTAAAATCTAAGTTACAACGAAATTAATTTATATTCCAATTTTCATTGAAATCCGTTCAGCCATTATTGTGTGAAAAGGTAACAAACATCCAGACAGACAGACAGACAGACAGACAGACATACAAACAAAAATTTCAAAAAAGCAATTTTCGGCTTCAGTAACACCAATTATTTTTGGAAAATCGAAAATTACCAGAAAAATGTTGGTTACAGATTTATTATTAGTATAGATTATTCAATTCGAAAAATAGTTCTAACAAATTCTAATCGAGGTTTCGTTCTACCTACATAAATTTACTCGTAACTGAAATCTCTCGTAACTTTATCCATGAATGATAGTGGATCTTGAAACTAGTTCTAAGACGTTGGATATGTTAAGTTCATACAAATGAAAGAAAACCTAAACTCGAATAGAATCACCGTGTACGCCTAGTATCTCGTATTATTTTTAATAAACTAAAAACTACTTTATGAAGAGAAGTGTTCTATGTAGTTTAATAAAAGACTATTCAAGACTAACATGCCTAGGAATCTGCATATTTGACTATACTAGAGCAGACAGCCTTTGCAAGGTCGTCACACACCATGTCCTATTTATTCTGCTACAGAGAAGCTTTGCCCCGATTAAGCAGACAGAACAAAGAAGTTGCCCACCGATAGGAAGTGAAGAAGATCTTCTCCTCGTCGGGGTCAGTGAAATGCAAGGGAAAGTGTAACAATGTCATTCTCATAGCATGGAAACGGAATCGGAGTAACTAACATCCCAGGAACTTACGCAATCATTTAGATTTTTATCTTTTAAACACTTTGCTTCTTCTTAATTTCATCTCTACAGTTACCGTCTTTTTTCTTACCTCTTTCTTGCACTAAATATTCTTCTATGTTAACTGCGACTCATTTCTCTATGTTCTAATCACCGCAAGTGGCTTTATTGCTACATGTAGGAAGTAAGAAGATTTAATTTGCAGTTACAGTGTCTGTTTACAGTAAAAAATGAATAATGTATAAAGCACAGGTCTCATGCTTGACCATACTGTTAAGCATACAGTTATATAACAGGCCTGAGAACTCATACCGACAGAGCTTTACACAGACGAACACAATACGCGTTTTGTCCTTTGAAGACGGCAAATAATATGCTCCATGTTAGTGCAGGTCTGTTGCATTAAAGTAAAACTTTAAAATCGAGAGCGGTCGCACGAGTTTTGTAAACAGTCAACGTTCTACCAATCTAAAGAGTTTAACACAGTTCCTTTTTCTTAGCAAGGAAAAAGATCATTTATATAGAATGATCCAATTAATTTTGGATTGTCTTTTCTTTTTGAGGCTTGAAATACATCCGAATTTGCATCTTATGAGTAGGCCCGTATCATCGGTAAATTTGTATTACTCTGAGGTGAACATGCGATGCTCCGGACAGAATGTAGTCGACGTGTTTCAAGTACAGGCAGCGGAAGCGAATTTGACACACGCCTAAGCAAGCACGTCCCGTGTTTTGTATACGATTATTGCGTGTTATAAAATGAAGATAATACAATTATTATGGTGTAATAAGGGTTAATATCGGAAATGTCTAAAATGCTGGTGAGGTTGAGAATAATTGTTGGAAATCATATTTAAATTGTCACAAATTGTCAAAGCATAAGTCTGAAAAGATGTTTTTCATTAGGCCTATATTTAGAGATTTGCATTACACTTTTAGAATGCCTAAAATGTATATGGCGAACAATTTTGCTTTCCTATATTTAACTGTTACATTAATTTAGTTATCATATCTATTCTGTACCTAGTTGCATGTTGTTCGCTTAGTTTCGGTTGCTGCTGCAATGAACAACGTCATTCATTTTCAAAGTTTCAAATTAAAATGACCGCGGAGTGTCGGATAGCATAACCTTGTACGCGGGAAAAACTGCGTTCTACATCGGCTGAAATCAAGGGCGCATATGTAAAATATTTCACATCATCAATTTCATTTCTACATCAAGTTTATAACAATCCCACTTATCATCTGATAAAATTGTCAGCTGATTGTATGATTACAATTACATATTATGTAAGTTTCGTCAGTACTCGACAGGCAAAACAACTTAAGTCCAGGACTAAATTTGTTTTACCCCTTAACCAAATATTCTGCTACTAAGAAAACTGAACAAAAGTAGTGGATTTAAATCATTCTGCTACTAAACGATGTGGGGTTTTGTGAGGGCGGCAATGAAACTCCGGGTTCTTTAAAAGCAATTTGTAAGTAAATAAGTAAGTAAGTAGTCCACCGTTGTGACTGAGAGGTTAGAGTGTCTAACTCCGAACCCAGCTGGCCCGGGTTCGATTCCCGGTCGGGACGAGTTTCCTGGGTGAGGTTTTTTCGGGGTTTTTCCATCACTGCTATGGATGAATATCAGGTAACTTTATCAGGCGATTGGAACCCCACTCATCTTCGTCACTTCCTTTCCTCCCCTATCATCCTTTCATTCATCATCCCATTACTTCTTCTGGTTTTCAGATCGCTCTACAGGCGGCATTCCGAAGCTGCTGGCTCTCTCGACCGGCCTCCGTGGATTGTATTCAAGTGATGATTGATAGCTTCTGCAACGGTATCCGCCTTCTTGGTGGAGGAATTCCGCCTCGGGCCGTTAAGGGAGCCTTTTGGGGGTTGCAGAAGCAGGAGTGGTATGTGGACTCTGTTGGGTGTAGGGACGGGTCGTTAAGTGGGTCAAGTGGTTAGGTCGGTGCGTGTAGAGGATTGGTGCGCATGCAACTCATCCCATATAGGGGGGTGCACAATAGACCTCAAGGTCGTAGTGCGTGGAATGTTCCCTCCTTCCTGTCAAGAAGAAAAAGTAAGTAAAGTAAGAAAATACGAAAAGCCAGTTATCAGTGGGTGAGTGTACCAATTGCTTATTGTTTATTTGTATTCCTTCCGCATCAATGCTGTCAGCCACCAGCACAGCGATGATTTATGTTCAGTTCTTGGTAGGACTTGTGAGGTTTGTTGTGGATAAAGCACATGCACGTATATCAGTACAGCAACACACGCCGTTGTACTGATATACGAGTATGTGCTTCTTCCACAACAAACCTCATTAGTATTACGAAGAAATGAACATAAATCCTCTCCTGTGGAAAATCGCGTGCTATCTCGTGGTACTGACGTTTGTTTCATTCAATGTGAAAATATTATTGGGGCAATTCCTCATGAGAGAAATCATTTGCCATGTTTTGCAGAATCTTGAAGAATTATTCTTAACATTTCAAGTCATTGCACATCTTTTCACTGATGTAACGTGATGTGGGATTACTACAGCACTGTTGTCATGAATTCTTCACTTTGAAACTTGCCTAAGAAGAAAGCTTTCACATTAGTATCATAACCCTTCAATCAGGCAACGTTTCTCGGAAAAGACTGTTACCTACACTTCCGGCCTAAGAAAACACATTCACGTCGCCTTGCTCTTACTGTTTGTAGCATTACTTTCAAAATAGCGGTACTAAATTCGTTTCTATATGCTGCCATAATATTCACAAACCCTCCATTTCATAACATTAATTTCCCATCGGCACACATCAAGTTAGAAGTGTCCTCCCTCGGTGGCTTTAAACTTCACTCGGGAGCAATAAAATTATGAAATTGTATTTTTTTAAAGCAAAGAAAAGATGGGAAGCTTATTTAAATACACAGTTTTTCACTTAGTGTTCTGCCCAAATCCAGCTTTCTCCAATCTTTCCTATTTTCTGCCTTCGTCTTAGTCTCCGCATATGATCCATACAGGTATCTTAATGTCGTCTATCATCTGATATCTTCTTCTGCCCCGAACTTTTTCGCTTTCACCATTACTTCCAGTGCATCCTTCAGTTGGCAGTTTCTCCTCAGCCAGTGACCCAACCAATTCCTTTTCACAGAATGAAAGTAATATAACTCTGCAAATGTTAACAATTTATTGCTTCAGGACAGAATAACAAAAACTTCTAAAATGACAAATGACAAATTCCTCATCGATGACATAGGATGCAATGCCGTAAAGTATAAGTGGAATTCGATGTTGCAAAATACTTCTGTTGCTCCTACAAGATTTCTATAAGTTCCTATTATTCAGCAGCTCTTGACTACAGTGCTAGCGCGTTGGTCTTTTTTCCAGGCGGTCCGGGTTCGAAACCCGATCAGATGTGGCCGAAATTTTCTGACAAAACAGACGTTGCAGAGACTTTTTTCAGGGTACTTCCGTTTCCCTCTTTCATTCCGCCAATACTTTCCACTTCCCCCTCATTTAATCTGTCATCTGTAATAGTAGGATGACAGCCTGTCAGCGTCGGATTCAGGAATACCATCTGGGCCGTCCATCGCTTTTAGACAATGTAACGGTATGTTTGAGTGGTTTCTTTTGTAATCCAGCAGAATGTAATCATGTGTATAACTGGTGTTTCTTTATGATCTTTGAATATGTGTGTTCAGAAAAGGATTTTCGATGTAGCAAATTCTGACGTTTTCTTGTTTCTATGCGCATGCGTCGATCGCCTTTCGCCCCCACCTGGATGGTGGAGGTGGGGCGAGTGGGGAGTTGAGAATGGTCGGAGCCATCAGCTGAGATTGAAAGGGGCTTTGATATGGCTTGGTAACAATATATTCAATCAAAGGTTAGAGATTGGTGATTGTATACAGGATTCTGCTAGGCTGGAATAAAACTGCATCGGAAGTCCATATGCTGTAATGATTCGTATAGATTATGATTTGATTGATAGAGTGTTAAGCATCATATGCTAATTCTGTTGAGATATGAGATAACAGAAATCCTGAAAGATTGAATTCTAATTTAACAGTCATTGTTTAAATCCAAAGATAATTGTTGTCAATTTTAAAGTTGTTCAAACAGATGTATGGAATGGAATGGAATTTAAGTGAGGGGGCACGGATGGCCCAGCATTGCAACCTGTTGAGATCTATTGCGCTAACCCTCGATATGGAATGAGTTGCGTGCCACAGATCCCCTACGCGCACCAACCCAACCACATGAGTCCCTTAACGACCGGTCCCTACAGCCGACAGAAATCCATATACCATTCCTGCTTCGGCAACTTCCCCCAAGGCCCCCCTGTCGGTCCAAGGCGAATCTTCTCCCCCGAGTAGGTCCGCCTCGTGTGCTCGTTGCAGAAACCATCCAACGTCGTTTCGCTACATTCCACGGAGGCCGGTCGAGAGAGCCAGTAGTTCCGGGAGACCGCCTGTAGAGTGATCTGAAAAACCAGAAACGGGATGAGGAAAGGATGATGGGGGAGGAAAGGAAGTGACGAAGATTAGTGGAGTTCCAATCGTGTGATAAAGTTACCTGATATTCATCCATAGGAGTGAGGGGAAAACAACGAAAAAACCTCACCCAGGTAACTCGTCCTGAACGGGAATCGAACCCGGAACCGCTGGGTTCGGAGTTAGACTCGCTAACCCCTTCGCCACAACGGTGGAGCAAACAGATGTAATTTGCCATACTTCGGTTAATTGTTTCAAATATTATGACGTTGTTTAACTAAAGCTTATAAAATTTAAAGAGAATCTCTTCATTTAAGGATGTGATTGCTTTAAAAATAAAGAGAGAATTAAACCTAATACAAACTTCATATTCTAAATTTATTAAAGGTTCCTATGAATTAGTAATATAGTGGGTCACCGCTTCAACAACCATCATATATAGGACGTACAATGGGCCTAAACGGCCTAAGTGGAAAGATCCTCCCGGATCCAGCCGTCGTGAAATCAATCAATCTCTATTATTCGTCAACACTGTATTGTAATGAACACTCACTTCCTATATTGCATCGTGGGAAACATCTAAAACGCTAAATGAAGTACGCGATAATCCTGAGGGCGCCACTTGAGATCAAAATAGCATTAATCTGCCTTTTTATAGGAAAAGTTTTCATCCAACCGTTTTAGATTCCACGGACATCATGCAATTACACTTCTACAGCCAGAAGCAATCATCTGAGTCCGCTGCGCCTGGTCTCAGTCACTATCAACTGAAATGAGCCAGAAATGTCAGAAAATGCACCATAAAACCGGAGTTCACAGAAACAACAAACAACAAAACCAGTGCCAAGTTGGAGGGTTATAGAAACACTCGACGCAAGCTGAGTTGCAGAGAGCCATGTGGGAAATCGAGTGGCTACTTCAGCACACAAGTTGGACGTTTTATGTCGTTGGCGAGCGGGATTGTTTGTTAATAGTCTGGTTGCTTTACGTGTGCTGTGCATATGTTAAGCCAATTCAGATGCCCGCCACAACATAGTCTTTGTCTCGTTATTTCAGTCTGACACGGTTCATGCGTTGCCTAATAGTCTAATACAACGCCAAGATCACCCTCTCTGGATTTACTCTGCAGCTAATAGTTGAAAAGTATTTGTATGAATATATACATACTCAAGAGGTTTACGTTTTGTATTCTGAGGTCAAAGTAAAAAGTCAGTAATAATCTTTCAGATACACGGAGGGAAATAAAAGTTTTCTTCTGGTTTTCTTCTTAAGGGGGCTCATACAGTAGCGGTGCTGTAGATTGTAAACCTTTCACAAAATGTTAAATATCTCAGAGATGAATTAGTGGATATTTCTCATTTTTGTACACAAATTAATAGTATTTGAGCCTTTCATTTTCCATCAGCAAATTTATAATTATCAAATTAATTTATTATATTTATTTACACAATTTAAAGGAAATAATTTGCTGCTACATAAGAAGAAAAAGCATAGTATCCACTCAACTACTTGTCAGATTCTAAGTTCCTTTTTTATTTCAGACTCCAGAAATTCAGTGTTAGAGGTTGGGCCACAGTGAACTTCCTGCGTTACAAAATTTTTTAAATACTTTTTTTTTTATTTTGTCATTAGGAAAAAAAAGTCATTTTTGTTTTCCATTATTTACTTAAAATTTGTGAAATTATACTTATATCTCTGTGAAAGTAGTACATCATCCACAATTTGAATGGCTACAGATATACTGAAAATTTGAAACAATTTGGATAAATAGTTCAAGAGTGATCATGTCTTTATTTTGAAAAATACTTAGCAGAAAATTATTTCCTTTAAATTTTGTAAATAAAACTAATGAACTATTAACATAATTATACATTTATTGATGCCGAATGAGAGGTCCAAATACCTTGTATCCAAAAAATGAGAAAGATCCACAGAATTATCTGAGATATTTAAAATTTTGTAGGAGGTTTTCAATCCGCAGTACCGCTACTGTATGAGCCCTCCTTAATGAAATGGAATGTTTGCTCCCACCATCATTTCGCAGACATCAAGATAAAACTAAGACTGCTTTCTTGAATTTGAATGCATGTCGTGTAATTAATATATATATATATATATATATATATATCCTTTATTATTTTGGTCAAGATTAAGTGTATAAAACATAGTGCATTCAAAAAATTCAAATTTCTTTACTTGATCTGTAGTATTGCGTCGTTTTTACTATATTAGATCTTACATTTTATTTACCACTAGTCATCATTAGGGAGCGAAACTTGTTGCCAATGAAACAGGTTAGTTGTTCCTTGACTATATATACGGGTTTGTTTACTTGCGCGTGAGTAGTCAGTGGAGAGGGATAGGCAGACCACAGATTTCCGCATAATGACATGAAGTATTTGTATTTCTGGTGGTGTGGAAGAGAAGGCCTGATGGCCTTAACTACACCAAAATAAATAAATAAATAAATAAATAAATAAATAAATGAATGAATGAATGAATAAATGAATGAATGAATGAATAAATGAATGAATGAATAAATAAATGAATGAATGAATAAATTAATAAATGAATAAATAAATGAATGAATAAATAAATAAATAAATAAGCATAGTATTAATAGTAGTAATAAATATCAGATTGCATCGAATTAAATTAAAAGTCACAAAATATAGAAAAATTATTAGTCAGATGTAAATAATCATACTCGCTCAGTTTACATCAGTTTTTGTAATAGTTTTATTTTTATTAGGGTTAATCAAGTTTTCGAATAATACAAAAGTGTAATGTGATAAAATAAATTGAATGATAGGCTTAATAGGAAATATTAATGTTCTGTAAAAATGAATTGACATGGTCCTAAATAGAATTATGTCCATGCTGTCAAAGCATATGCTTGAATAAATCGCAGTTATTATATGCCTGCACATTTCATATATAACGCTTTTATAAAATACCCCGTAATACAGTAATTTCTAATAATGTAAAGGAGTCGGTACACAAATTAAATAACCATTTCAATTTAGACTTAAAGACTGAAATATAAGAATTATTTAAGCATGTCAGTAAACCAGTGATTCATAAGGACCTACAGTACGATTATTTAGTCCTGACAGTCGCCGGCAATGTGCGCCGGCGAGTCCATTAAGTTACGACCAGGGGTGTGCAGGTTAGTCTGTCGCCTGCAGTCAGAGTGATCGGATGTCACGCATACGGTATAGCGTTGTGTTTCCAGTACAGTTAAGATGTACTGCATTCCTTTACCGACCTCTCGCCCTTAACTCTACTTCGAAACTCTTCCAACTACTCCTATTACTTCCCCTCTTTCGCGTCGCTGAGCTGTCAGGACTAAATAATCGGGCTGTGCTATTGGTGAAAAATTCGTTCCGGAAAGAGGAGCAAGTAAAATGCATCTGTGAATAAATCAAGACAAAACAAAGTAGGCCTATATGCTAGTTACATCAAAGACTGTAAGCAATCTTCATCCTATATAGAAGTTGGATCATATAAATTTGACATTTTACCTGGGATCTGAAATAAATTGCAGAAAATAAGTCACTTTTGAGGTTAAACAAAAGATCCTCTCTGCAAATAAATGTTTATCAGGGAACAATTGAAATCACACTTAATTTCAGGAAATACTAAATTAAAACACTTATGAGACCATATGCCTCTGAAACAGGAATTTTACTAGGTCTGATGAAGGAAGACTGAGAAAAAAAATTCTTAGATGTATTTTTGGGGCTGTAGAAGTAGGAAGTCAATGGAGAAGACAGTACAATTTTGAATTATATCAGTTGTACTCGTACAAGGGACAAGATATAATTAAATTCATTAAACTTAATAGATTCAAATTGACAGGGGACATAATACGAATGAATACGTGCAGGAAGAATTTTCAAAACATAACCAAAGAGCAAGAGAGGAGTTGGAAGGTCTAAAATTAGATGGGAGGACAGTCTCTGCCAAGAGACTATAGTATTTGGAGAAAGGAACTGGGAGGGCAAGGCTCTTAGTAGGGAGGAATGGAAGAAGCTTCTGGGCAAGGCCAGGACCCACACTGGGCTATCTAGCCATTGATGATGATGATGATGATGATGATGATGATGATGATGATGATTATGATTATGACGATGATCAGAAAATTATACATCGAACTGATTTAAAGACAAATGATAAACATGGGAAGGAAAGGATAATAAAATATGATATAAAAGGGATATACCATTGATTACACAACTTTTAACACTACCACTTCGGAATGTGTATTATATGTCTTTCTCGTGTTAAATTCTATCGTACCTGGTTAACATGTTTCGGCCTGTTTTTGGCCTTCTTCAGAACTGGTTGTTGCTGGTCTTGGCGCCTTTTGTTTTGTTTCCTGTGGGGGTGTGTTTGTGTAGTGTAATGTGGAGTTAAAAAATAATATACCAGGGAAAAAATGAAGGATAGACAACAGGCGAAAGATAAGGAATAAAAGTGAAGAAAGGAGAAGGTACAATCGAAAGAAGAAGGTGAGAAGGAGTAACCATAAGAAATAGAAAGGTAAGATGACAGATGAGTAACAGGAAAGAAAGAATGTAGAGGAAAAAGGGAACAATAACACACATAAAACTCGGAGTTAAGATGAGTAACAGAAAAGAAAGAATGTAGAGAAAAAGGGAACAATAACACACATAAAACTCGGAGTTAAGATGAGTAACAGAAAAGAAAGAATGTAGAGGAAAAAGGGAACAATAACACACATAAAACTCGGAGTTAAGATGAGTAACAGAAAAGAAAGAATGTAGAGGAAAAAGGGAACAATAACACACATAAAACTCGGAGTTAAGATGAGTAACAGAAAAGAAAGAATGTAGAGGAGAAAGGGAACAATAACACACATAAAACTCGGAGTTAATAGCAAAAGCGAAGACGAAAAAAACGATATATAAAATAAGTAAGAAGAAAAGAAAACACAATGAAAGCAATAAGTAATATAGGGATTATAAATTTCAAGAAAATGAAGTTAAGGAGAACGAGATGGAATAAGGAAAAAAATAAGAGAAAATTTAGTGAAATAGCAAAATGTATGAGTAATAGAATAAATAAGGGCACAAGGAAAACATGAAATTGGAAGACAAAAGAGGGCGAAGACGATGAAGAAGAAAATGATAATCAGAATAACGATAGGCCTATAAGAGAGATAGGAGAGATAGGAGAAAAAGAAGATGAAGTAATGAATAAGGAAATAAGAGAGTTGTAAAAGGAGAAAATGACAAAGTGAAGGGAAAGAATGAAGGAAAAGAAGAAGTGAGAGAATTGAAAGTAAGATACTGGTATGAAGAAGAGAATAAGAAAGGAGAACAAATGAAACTGCGAGAAGAAGGATAGATCTAAAATTACAGGAGATATAAGAACGCGAAAAATAGGATGAAAGATGGGACTAGAAGTCTAGAAGAGGAACAATAGAAGAAAGGAGAAATATAAGAGGCAGAATAGAACTAAAATCTGCTTTAGTTAATCTTCTTAGAGAACTTGAAAACAAATGCCATTGAAATCAGCATGTAAGTGTGTAAGAAGAGTGCATTGCGGGATGTAGCCTTAACAATCGACAGAGTCGTCAATTCTGTATTTTCATTTGGAAGGCATGAGATTGAAACGAAATCCACCAGAGACAATGGTACAAAAACAGACACAAAATTTTCGCAAAAAAAGAAATGTGGAGCAGATGTATTCGTGACGCTAGTTAGAGTAGAATGTATTGCCTTTGTTCGTCATTTCATAACAAAAGGATCTCGACAGGTTGAAAACTGACATTTGGACCGCTCAGTTGAGCTGTTTTCCCAGGAGATTGTGATTGATGAATTGTATTGCACGATTTTCAAACTCCCTGCCGGAATTGCTTAGCAACCGACGCGAGACGGTAGGTGGCGTAATAGGAAACGAAAGCATAAGAATGGTGCACAGGAAAGCGAAAAACCACACAAATACAAGGAGGCAGGAGAGAAAAGGGAACGCAAAATTGACTGATGATGTCTCAGAATAGCAGGCATCAAGGAACAGTGCTAACTTCAAAAACGAAAAGGGAACTGGTCAGAACCACTGACCCGGAAACAGTTATGACGAAACTTAAAATTAGAAGACGACCTGTTGAGTTGGAAATAACACTAATTGAGAAGATAAATGAATGGAAAGAAAGGGAAGAGGCACTGACACTACGTTATGTAAGTCCAGCCGGGAATAAAAGCCTCTCTCCTAATTGAAATTATTTTTGTACGTTTTGTTAAGTATCTTGTTACATGTTATCACGGGCGGCAAATTCAGGGAACGTAATTGGATTCAGAACATCAGAAAAGTTTATGGCGCGACAGTAATCGCTCATAACACAGAAAACTCTCAACATCTTGTCAAAAGAATTATTATTCTGATTTACTGACGATAAAGTGTGAAGAAATTTTATGAAATAACTTAACTCATTAAAGAAAAAACAAATTTGAAGTATTTTATCATGTTCGCCTTTAATTTACCATAGAATTTAACATGTAAAATCTCGCGACGACCTTACTTTTTGACAGTGTTTATAGTCGTAACAGAGTACATTCCTGTATACATATTGGACTCTTTACATGTCTATAGAAAACTTTTTCTTCAACAGATGTGAATAAAAAGTAGATTTACACTCCGAATATATAAAAAACAACACTAATAATAATAATAATAATAATAATAATAATAATAATAGTAATAATAATAATCTTCTTCTTCTTCTTCTTCTTCTTCTTCTTCTTCTTCTTCTGCCAATACACAGTTTTGGGTTGTTTCCCTTATGTGAACTACAAATGGAATATTGGTCCGTCCAACGTCGGTGAGGTCTGCCTAAATCTCTTCGTCCTCGTGGATGGTAATACAATAGTCTCTTTGGTAAACGATGTTCAGGCATCCTAAAAAGGTGGTTTCTCCATTTACGTTGATAATGTTGGACGTCTGCGGTCATCTCCTCAACTTACTACTGATTTCTTATGTCTTCGCTCCTAATGCGGTCCCGCAAGGTCAGTAATCTTAGAAATCTAATTTGTGATGCTTTGATTCTATTTATTTCTTTTTGCCGCAGTGTCCAACATATAATAGAACTGGTTTTGATATTATATTGTGAATTCGGATTTGGACCCTTTTCGCAATTGTTTTCCAAAGTTCATTCTCAAGACACCATTTATTTGATATTTCAATATATTTTTATTTATGTCTTTTTGATAATTATACAAAAAAATATGACTTGCTAAATATACAAAATCTATCACTTGTTCTATTATTTTGTTATCAACCACTATTTTTGCCCGTAGAAGGTTTCTGCCACAAACTGCCATTACTTTTGTCTTTTCGGTTGATATTGTCATATTGTATTCTTTTAAAACCATCTGTAGTTTAAAAACAGAGCGTTGTAATTCGTCTTCAGTTTCTGCAAACAAAACTTGGTCATCTGCATATATTGTTGTATTTAGTCTTGTGTATTCGTCAATTTGTATGCCTTGTGGTGCTACTTCATTCCATTCTTGAATTGCTTTGTCTAAGTATATTATAAACAAAAATTGGGAAAGGCCACAACCTTGTCTAAGTCCTTGGTTAGTTACTATTGTTTTTAGTAGGTTATTTTACGACGCTTTATCAACAGCTTTGGTTATATAGCGACTGAATGAGATGAAGGTGATAATTCCGGTGAAATGAGTCCGGGGTCCAGCACCGAAAGTTACCCAGCAGTTACTATTGTTTCTGTATATTTGTCATGTCATGATTTAGCTTAATTTTTATAGTCGTCGTTTCATAAAGACTTTTTATAGAATTTAACATATTTTCTGGAATGCCATAAGATAATAATAGTAGTAGTAGTAATAATAATAATAATAATAATAATAATAATAATAATAATAATAAGAAGAAGAAGAAGAAGAAGAATATCGGGTTCAGATATGAAGACGTTCAAGCAAGCGGAACAATGCTCGGTCTCGGCTCATGGAATGGAGCTAAAGGGCGTTACTCCGTGAGATAATTTACTTGACATATTGCCCTGCGGTAGTGTCCAATAACGAGCCGCTTTCGCAGCATCCACACTTGGCCTGTTTCCAATGTTATAAGTTGGTGTCCAGGAAAGTAGACTCGTGTTCCGGATGCCAACTTTTGACAAAAGAAGTTGATAAATGTGCGAAAATGCTCACATTAAGTCTTCCCTGCAAAGGAATTTTGAATTAGCTTGTGTGTCGTGCATTGTAATAATAACTAGGATCAACAGTTAAACTGTCACTTTACACTGAACTCGCTGAACACGTCACGCGATTTGTAGAATCTAAAATTGCACATAATTAATTCAATAATATTAATGTAAATAATAATAATAACAATAATAATAATAACAATAATAACACAATCAAAATTAGGTAATTTAATAAACTGTACAGTAGGCTTACTATTTCACACTACTCTTTTTTTGTTTCAAAAATACCGCAGTGTTGAATATTTTTTTTATAGTTGCTTTGACTACAGTGGACATATCGCGACTTTACTATGGATGAGGTACCATTGTTTAATAACTTCGGCGTTCTCTCTAACTAGAGGAAATCTCACGACTCGACCTGGAGTGCTATCCCACCAACACGACATCTATCGCGACAGATGGTTAAACCCCGACCGGTACACCATCTATCTCAGGGCCGGATATTTAGAATATCACTTGACAGACACTATCTCACATACAATGTTGTTACCATTAAGATTAATGGAGTACGGAAATAATATTGTAGGATAGTTAGGGGTCTCTTTTTCGTGGAAATTGAGTCCAATCCGCCGTTTGCCTTACTACTGGAAATATGGTATAACAGATTGAGAGAACCACGGAAAAAACTCAATCAGATTGTCCGATCCCGGGATCTCCCGAATACGTGTCTCAGCTACGACTGAATTATCACGATCGATTAGAGAAAGTTATCGTGATAAAAATGGATCCAAAATTAAATTCACCTTTGATATGCGTGGAAAAACGTCCTATGTTTTATAAACGTTTCCCATTAAATTCGTAGTAAATTTAAGACATAATGTACTCACTTAGTACTTAGTATATTATGAAACAATTATACGAACTTATACTTTATGACACGAGTCAATTTTTAGGGAACAAGCAAAGCATAACTGTATAACATTATAAACGTCTTTCTTTCAGCATTATAAAACAATTAATGAAGATATAATATCAGATTTGTAATAATGGATACTTTGATATTATTATGGTCTATGAAGAAAGGGTTGCTATGGCAACAATCATATCACATATTATATCACATAGGCCTACCACATAAATCATATCATATCATATCATATCATATCATATCATATCATATTATACAATCATATATCATATATGCACTATAAGAGATGCACAACAGCCAAAATTTACTGATGATGAAAAGAGAATCATCTATGAACCTTGCATTCCTTATTTTATTAAGCAGTATAACATCATGGCTAATTGTTGGTCAATATACTGACTTATTTTTGGAGTTCGTGGTACCGTCTTCAAATACACCTATAACCTGTTAAAATCAAAGGGATTCACATTTTACTATGTTGAGAAAATCCTTAGAGAAATTCTAAAGGACTCAATTAAAGTTTCATCTCTATTTCAAGTAATATGATTTACCTTCATTTTATTTTCAAATTTATTGTATGTATTTTCATTGTAAACATTTACATAATTATGTATTTGTTTTCTAGATCCTTGTCACCCTTATTGAAGGGCAGATGGTTTTATTTTATAAATCCGATGTGACACATTCATATCATATCATATCATATCATATCATATCATATCATATCATATCATATCATATCATATCATATCATATATCATATCATATCATATCATATCATATCATATATCATATATATCATACCATATATCATATCATGTCATGTCATGTCATATCATATATATATTTTATCATATCATATATCACATCATATCATATCATATCATATCATATCTTATCATATATCATATCACATCATATATTTTATCATATCATATCATATATCATATCATATCATATCATATATCATATCATATCATATCATATCATATCATATCATATCATATCATATCATATCATATCATATCATATCATATCATATCATATCATATCATATCATATCATATCATATCATATCATATCATATCATATCATATCATATATTTTATCATATCATATATCATACCATACCATACCATACCACATAATATCATAGCATACATTGAGGGCCTCTCTGGTAATGTAATCAACACAACACAGGGCTACATACGAGACAACACAGGACAACATATGACAAAGGAAAATCACTCAATCCTGTGAACAGAAAATAAATCTCATCCCCTTTTCACGCCAGGAGTCGAACCGAGAAAAGCATACGCTATCCACAAAGCAAGACTGCGGACCAATTATTATTAATAGTAATAATAGTAATAACAGGCTACTAACGGAAAGGAAAAGGGTCAAGGAGTACATCAATATATAACGATTGAGAAATTTTCCCCACAGATCTTCGCTTTATACCCTCAAATAGCCATTTCTTCTGAAATTTATATCACCAGACGCACATTGCGGCAGAGATTTCATTAAAGTTAACGAGGTATAAGAACATAAAAAAGTAGTAAAAATTACATAACTGAGAGATGGACTTCTGTAACAATCCATTCCTAAACATTTTTATTAGGTAACAGGGATCTGCTACAGATTACAGTCTCATCAAGCCGGATTGTGATCCCCCGCTGTTACGTTTTGTGCAGCGAATTGGATGACGTAATCTGCGATAAAGCATGACGTATACATCTTAAGTCAATCCTTTGTTACATCCCTCAGAAAAAGGCAGATAGAGGGAGATTTGGAGAAAGAAGAAACCACTCATTAGAAGATGTAAATGAAACGTAATTGAATCCGCAAATTGTATGCTACAGTTGTGTGAAAGTGAACATCTTCCTTCCCATGAAGCGTGATTCCTCTTACCTTTGCGTCTCGTCTGTAGACCAGAACAAGTAATTGGACACAAAGAATGAATGGGTTCAGTTACCTGATACGTGAAAACTACGCAATTATGCTTTTAGAAATGCGGCATTAAACATTTAAACGTTAATAATAATAATAATGAATGCTGTGTTTACAATAATAATAATAATAATAATAATAATAATAATAATAATAATAATAATAATAATGTATGACTTGAGGCTTTCCTGGCGTTTGATGTAGAATAACTCTTCTCGGGTTCTCAGCCAGGTGAGTTGGAGATTAGCTTCAAAGTTTTCGACGGCTAGCTCTGTCATCTTTTTCATTCCCTGAAGAAGATATGAAGAAGATGGCAGAGCTAGCCGTGGAAAGCTTGGAAGCTAATCTCCAACTCACCTGGCTGAGAACCCGAGAAGAGTTATTCTAATAATAGTAATAATAATAATAATAATAATAATAATAATAATAATAATAATAATAATTAGGTGTGTAATGTTGGGGACCGATTACACAAGTTGACTGGAGCTTGGTACATAGGCCGGAGACGTGAGCTAGTACGAGGACATTCACTTGGTTCTGCGATCGATTACGGGAATAACAAGGTGCATATAAACAAATCTGGACAGCTCAAAAAGTAAATATACGCGACATACTATTACAATGATATATATTTTTAAACATCTTTCTTTATATGGAGAAGAATTAACATAGAATTATTCGTGGTTTCAGTTCTCTCCTTTCTTTTCTTGTGCTACAATGTCTCTGTATACAGGGTGTTTAAAAATACGGGGCATAATTTCAGGTATGCATTTCCCACATGTAGACAATCAAAATAGTTCATTACAATATGTGTCCGGAAACGCTTCATTTCCGAGTTATGGCCTTCACAACATTGAAATTCACCGGAACGTTTTTCTTTCCGCAGATCGTTGTCATTACAGAAGATGTTCAAAATGGCCACCTCCTGCTTGAATACAGACCTCATATTGATGTCTCATTGACCTGCTGCAAGAACCACTGACAGAACCTAAATCGTGCAGGGTAATCTGCTGGTGACAGGGCCTGTACACGTTGCATATGATAAGGACACAATTGATACTCTTTCAACAGTCTCCAGACAGTCGTATGAGGAACACTGACTTGCAACGCTACCCTTCGTGTGCTGATAGGAGTCATGTTCACAGCATTCAGAATCTTCTCCTGTAGTTCTGCAGTTGTAGATCTTGGTCGTCCCATTCCCAAACCAGGAGAGTTAAATTTTCCATACTCGCACAGACGGTAATGGAGACGTACAAATGTCTTCCGATCTGGACATTGTCGCTGTGGTTACCTCTCCTGGTACAAACGACGAGCCAGCGCAGCATTGCCGTCCGCCTTACCGTACATGAAGTGTATCTCTGCCAGCTCTTGATTTGAATACATGTCGCACAGTCTAACGCCTACACAACACTGAATGTAACCTTCGCCTTGGAATGAACTGTCAGAGTGCCCTCTTAATGTCTCCTTTGACGGCAACGACCTGCGGAAAGAAAAACGTTCCGGTGAATTTCAATGTTGTGAAGGTCATAACTCGGAAATAAAGCATTTCCGGACACATGTTGTAATGAACTATTTTGATTGTCCACATGTGGGGAATACATACCTGAAATTATGCCCCGTATTTTTTAAACACCCTGTATAATATCGCTTGTCACCTCGCATGTTTGTATTGCATAATTTACATGTAATGCTCCCGTCACTCACTTCAAACAGTCACCAAATTCAGCTGCAAAAATATGTGTCTGTGAACCTATAACCACAGTATAGAGAACATGCAGTAAAGACACCTAAGTCATTTCGTGGGAACAAATTCTGAGTGCGCATGTCACGAAACCGGGTGTATTATCTGGAACCTCCACCAGATGGATCTCCATCTACGACAGGCTGGCATAATTTATTATTAACTGAAAACATTCATTACTCATCTTTTAACAATTTTAGAGACGTGAGGCAAAGGAATGGCAATATAACCGTAATAATAATTACTTCCGTATGCAATCATCATGAAAATATTCACTAATTGACGCTAACGTTCAAGTCACTGTTTGAGGCTTATGTTGGTAAGATTGATCCAAGTACAACATAATACATCATGGCGTCCGTTGCGGTGAAGTGCGAACATGAACGTCAACAATGGATACAAGTACTTTGACTTCCTAGCGACATAATATTAATGATAGATAATATACATACAAGATTATTCGTATTACTGACCAATAAAATAAATAAATAAATATTTTACTAATATTTTGATAATGGTTTGATACTAGCGACATAGTTGGATTCATTGAGAACTATAGTCTACCTTACTGGGCTTGAATTTAGTACCAACAACATCAAAGGTGCCGACAAGAGTTGTCCCTACTGATTCTTCTTATACTGTGCTATAACCGTCGGAATTATTATTCAGCAGGTACACTGTTTACGCATGCTACAGTACTGACTGGTGAACGGATAGACAACTTGAAACCATCGTAACGTGCCCTATTTCTCCCCAAGTCTAATAGCAATAAAAATAATAATAATAATAATAATAATAATAATAATAATAATAATAATAATAATGCAAGAAAATAATAATAAAGACGAAATTTTATGTAAAAATTATCTTAATTGTCACCAAGGAAAAAATATAGAAATTATAAGACATTGTATTATTTGGTACTGATCATACATTTCGAATCGTGAAGTAAGAGTGTAAGAAAAGTCAATGTAATCTCAGCGTATCTTCAGTACCGGTACACGACATAGATTATACTAGTGGAAAATAAAAGTAATGACTAGAGCTCGGAATTTTAAGTGCTAAAAGTTAAGAATGATACTAAGTGTAGATGAATAGATGTGGTGTCTGTGAAGAGGATTTTAAGCCCAGTTCACAGGAGTCCGATATGTAATAATAGATAAGAGAGCCACAAGGACTGGGTAATGAATCTTGTAAACCGTGCGCTAATTTCTAAGTGGTAGTTAAGAGGATTAGAGACCTTTAACCTTACTTACTTACAAATGGCTTTTAAGGAACCCGAAGGTTCATTGCCGCCCTCACATAAACCCGCCAGCGGTCCTTATCCTGTGCAAGATTAATCCAGTATTTATCATCATACCCCACCTCCCTCAAATCCATTTTAATATTATCCTCCCATCTACGTCTCGGCCTCCCTAAAGGTCTTTTTCCCTCCGGTCTCCCAACTAACACTCTATATGCATTTCTGGATTCGCCCATACGTGCTACATGCCCTGCCCATCTCAAACGTCTGGATTTAATGTTCCTAATTATTTCAGGTGAAGAATACAATGCGTGCAGTTCTGTGTTGTGTAACTTTCTCCATTCTCCTGTTACTTCATCCCGCTTAGCCCCAAATATTTTCCTAAGCACCTTATTCTCAAACACCCTTAACCTATGTTCCCCTCTCAGAGTGAGAGTCCAAGTTTCACAACCATACAGAAGAACCGGTAATATAACTGTTTTATAAATTCTAACTTGCAGATTTTTGGACAGCAGACTGGATGATAAGAGCTTCTCAACCGAATAATAACACGCATTTCCCATATTTATTCTGCGTTTAAGACCTTTAACGTTACCAAAAGGAAAATACTAAATGACAAGAAAGACGTGTCAAAGAAGTGGGGGGAAGACTTCTATTTTATAAACTATACCAAGAAACAATATTAACTTTTAACACCTAAAATGCCGGGCTCTAGTAAAGACATCCTTACTACAGGCCATGATGGCCCAGTGCGTGGCAAAAGGTTAAGGCTTTCATTTATACATAGGCCTGTAATCAGTGTTAATGGCAGTAGAGATGCCAGTTCTACATGCCAGCCGCCATTACCTGCAAACAGATACCTCTGGTACTCATTTCTCTTAGAGGTTGAGCAAATCCCAGAGCAATAGTGCGACCGGAAAGATTATATCAATTAAAGAAACCCATGACTCTATCAGGAATCGAACCCGTTACCTTCTTGCTTGCAGCGTTACGCATAGACCGCGACCCAACCGCGCTTCGCCCCCACCCCGTGGTAAATAGAATTACATGATATGATTTATTGTCCACAACTCACCTGTCCTGCTGACCCTAAAAATTCCTGTATACGAGTCAGTATTCCCTTTCTTTACATTGCTTTATCATTTTTAAACATGTGACCCATTTTGTCCCTCACTCTTAATTAAACTCAAAAGCTGTATCACTTTTTATTCCATAACACTTCCCCCTCCTTATTCATTTTCCTATTTCCTGTGTATCAAATACTCAATACTAATAATCTACTCCCTTCATTTTTACTACATCTACTTACTTACTTACAAATGGCCTTTACGGGAGCCGGAGGTTCATTGCCGTCCTCACATAAGCCCGCCATCGGTCCATATCCTGAGCAAGATTAATCCAGTCCTACTAGGATATCCCACCTCACTGAAATCTATATTAATATTATCTTTCCATCTACGCCTTGGTCTACCCAAAGGTCTTTCCCCCTCAGATCTATCTATCTATCTATCTATCTATCTATCTATCTATCTATCTATCTATCTATCTATCTATCTATCTATCTATCTATCTATCTATCTATCTATCTATCTATCTATCTATCTATCTATCTATCTATCTATCTATCTATCTATCTATCTATCTATCTATCTATCTATCTATCTATCTATCTATCTATCTATCTATCTATCTATCTATCTATCTATCTATCTATCTATCTATCTATCTATCTATCTATCTATCTATCTATCTATCTATCTATCTATCTATCTATCTATCTATCTATCTATCTATCTATCTATCTATCTATCTATCTATCTATCTATCTATCTATCTATCTATCTATCTATCTATCTATCTATCTATCTATCTATCTATCTATCTATCTATCTATCTATCTATCTATCTATCTATCTATCTATCTATCTATCTATCTATCTATCTATCTATCTATCTATCTATCTATCTATCTATCTATCTATCTATCTATCTATCTATCTATCTATCTATCTATCTATCTATCTATCTATCTATCTATCTATCTATCTATCTATCTATCTATCTATCTATCTATCTATCTATCTATCTATCTATCTATCTATCTATCTATCTATCTATCTATCTATCTATCTATCTATCTATCTATCTATCTATCTATCTATCTATCTATCTATCTATCTATCTATCTATCTATCTATCTATCTATCTATCTATCTATCTATCTATCTATCTATCTATCTATCTATCTATCTATCTATCTATCTATCTATCTATCTATCTATCTATCTATCTATCTATCTATCTATCTATCTATCTATCTATCTATCTATCTATCTATCTATCTATCTATCTATCTATCTATCTATCTATCTATCTATCTATCTATCTATCTATCTATCTATCTATCTATCTATCTATCTATCTATCTATCTATCTATCTATCTATCTATCTATCTATCTATCTATCTATCTATCTATCTATCTATCTATCTATCTATCTATCTATCTATCTATCTATCTATCTATCTATCTATCTATCTATCTATCTATCTATCTATCTATCTATCTATCTATCTATCTATCTATCTATCTATCTATCTATCTATCTATCTATCTATCTATCTATCTAACTATCTATCTATCTATCTATCTATCTATCTATCTATCTATCTATCTATCTATCTATCTATCTATCTATCTATCTATCTATCTATCTATCTATCTATCTATCTATCTATCTATCTATCTATCTATCTATCTATCTATCTATCTATCTATCTATCTATCTATCTATCTATCTATCTATCTATCTATCTATCTATCTATCTATCTATCTATCTATCTATCTATCTATCTATCTATCTATCTATCTATCTATCTATCTATCTATCTATCTATCTATCTATCTATCTATCTATCTATCTATCTATCTATCTATCTATCTATCTATCTATCTATCTATCTATCTATCTATCTATCTATCTATCTATCTATCTATCTATCTATCTATCTATCTATCTAATTTATTCAGACAACTGCTGACTTTCTCCGCCTAGAACTATGCAACTCCATGTTGCAGCCAACTCTAAAAATCCTACATCCTACAAGTCTGTATAGGTTTCGTAAGATTATAGCGAATCCCTTTAAAATTGTAGTCCATTATAATGTCCATTTATGAGCAAGAAGAGTGTGAGAAAATTAGAAAAAATAAATATTCGTAACATCGAAGTTTAAAATCTTTATAACTGTACTCTAGAACTCAGTAAGCAAATGTCCCCCTTAGCAAGAACCAATTATTGTTGAACCTCAGAGTTTACGGGTTGAGAAACTGTGAGGTATAGTACAGCAGGCCTAGTATATCTTGAGGCTTCAGGATGTCTGCTGGTGTCAGTCGATCACGGATGATGTGCTTATCTAGCCGGTTCAGAGCATTTGCTCACGTTGTTCTATGCAAACAAATCACTAACTCTGACTTAACTTTACACAAACAGTAATCTGCATTGCAAATTGCTCTTTGCACATTTATGTAAGAAAGTGTATGCCCGTAATAAGCAGACGGATGGACAGGCGAACACACAGACAGAGGAAGGACAGACGGACAAGCGGTCGGGAAATATTATGTGTAATACCATTACCGATTTCGATGTCAGAAAATTTAAAAATGCACAATTTTGAAAAAGAAAAATGTAAATAACTATAGTCAACAAATTTTAACTTTTTTTTTTTTGGACAACTTCGATCAAACTGCCTGATTAAGGGGTAATTTGAGCTCCTGAATTAGAAAAAGGGATCCAAATTGCTCTATCGGGTCACATTTTTGAGTCACTGATATGTTCCTCTAATAGGCTATGTATTAATTTGTGTATATTTAGGAACATCCAAGCCGATATGCAGTTATCCCTAAAAATTGGCTCTTGTCGCACATATTAATAAAAACAACAAACTAGATATGATTTTAACTTGTAAGTAGAGACCAGATTTTATATAATTACATATTCAGTTCCTATATAGCATGGGTGTCCAAAAGCCTATAGAACCAGGAAATACTGCACGTCAAGCATGCTCTGCTAAGGTCATTAATTTCCATGTAAAATAGGAAAAACGACCTTAAAGAATACGCGCTGCGTGTTGCTTACGCCAGGGGTTACCACGTACGAGTTACAATTGAACATCTATGCTATACAGCATGGGTGTCCAAACGTCTATAGAACCAGGAGATATTGGACGTCAAGCATGCTCTGCTAAGGTAAATAACTTTCCATATAAAATAGGAAAAACGACTTTATAGAATATGCACTGCGTGTTGCTTATGCCAGGGTTACCTCATACGAGTTAAAATTAGACATCTATGCTATACAGCATGGTGTCCAAACGCATATAGAACCAGGAGATACTGCACGTCAAGCATGCTCTGCTAAGGTAAATAACTTTCCATATAAAATAGGAAAAACGACTTTATAGAATATGCACTGCGTGTTGCTTATGCCAGAGGTTATCTCGTACGAGTTAAAATTAGACATCTATGCTATATGAGCTATGTAGCTATAAGCAAAACTAAAATGTCGGCGAATCACACCAAAGGGATCATTATTCCGAAGTTTTAAGTTATGTATTTCTACCGATTTTGGTGTATAATAAATAGGCTATTTAAGTAGGCCTAGGCCTATGTATTATATATTTTACATATTTTGAAGTAGGCTATATTGCATATTTTGAAAGAATGCGCACTTTTCACCAATTTTCCCTCGACTTTAGAAAGCTGGAAACTTCTGGACTGGCCCTCCATGAATCTTTTTCGATAATGAAAGATGCAACCAATAAACTGAATGTTGTGCCGGAAGTAATCAGTTAGTGTGTTTCAGTAAAACTTAATGACGTATTGATACACAACTTTTTTCACTATATGTAAAATACTTAAAGATGAGTGTGTGCAGCTTCCTGAGAGCTTTGTTCCGAATATCATTCCTTATTTGAAATACGCGCCAGGTACTTCGTGTGAAATTGAGAGGTCATTTTCCACTTATAGGACTAAGGACATTCTAACAGATAGAAGACAATCGATGACCGCAGAAAATATGGGAAAATATTTAATAAATTAATTGCGCCTCCAAACATTAATTAGAGCCACCGACATGGCTCAGTCGGTTAAGGCGCTTGCCTGCCGGTCTGAAGTTGCGCTCGGGTGCGGGTTCGATCCCCGCTTGGGCGGATTACCTGATTGGGGTTTTCCGAGGTTTTCTCCAACCGTAAGGTAAATGACAAGTAATTTATGGGGAATCCTCGGACTCATCTCACCAAAATACCATCTCCCTATCACCGATCCCATCGACGCTAAATAACCTACTAGTTGATACAGCGTCGTTAAATAACCAATTAAAAAAACAATAATTAAATGATGTTGAATCACATGTGCACCTGTCATTTTTTACAGTTCTGTTTCCTTGTAAGTGTGCAAACATACATCTAATAAAGCTTAGATTTTAACCCTGGACTGCATACCCTTTCTTGACAGCTTTGGTTGTATATCTGGGGTTACTAGTCACCCCACGGGCATCCCACCTCCACATGTTCTTTTGGGCCTATTGTGTATAATGGCTTATACTTTGTATTATATTATTTATGGATATGTTATACAAGGATTTTCTGATTATGAAAACATTTATTTTAACTTTAAAAGACAAATTAACTTTACACAATTAAAACATTACAGAATTTCTAAACTTAATAACTATAATGGAAATGTCAATGTTTGAAAATTGCTGATAACTGATGAATCATAAAATTATGTAAATTTTTTTGTATTTAAAACATAGAGCTTGCTGGTAACTTTATTAGTTTTTCACACATGAGTTTTAAAAATTCATAACAAATAATTGGGATATATAATAATATACATACAGTTTGCTTACAGATTGAATACACTTCTTTTAGAACAGACATGTTTCTAACAATATTTTATAATTTGAAAATAATCTTAGTATTATTTTGAGACTTGCAGGATAAGAACACCCTCATTTTGTACATTCAATGCAGATATCTTTCCCGCGTTCTGAGCATGTCAGTTTGTTGCACTTCACATAAGATAATTTTGTTTTCCTGCCTTTATCGCGGAGACATAAAGCAAATCTATCTTGTTTCATTTGTTTCAATCATGCCCCGATATGTACACCAGAGTTTATATCATCACCTCTTACTGTCATCATTAACACAATGACAAGAAACGGCTATAAAACTTACAAACGTGTCTGTATACCTGGGGTTACTAACCACCCCACGAAGCTCGTGAAATGTGTGTACTACTTACTACTTTGAAACTTACGGCCTACTGAGGAGTGGAAACTACTCTAAGTAGTGAATGAATACCTGTGATTTGAGAGTTGTTGAAATCCATCCAAAAATATGGCAACAAAATATAAGGTTTTTGGGGTGACGCTTCACCCAGGTAGGCTAAGCATTCTAGGTTTAAGTTATATATTTGTTATTTATTACATACAAGCCACAAGTCATGCTAAAGACGTTAGTTTGTTAATATTATTCTATATGGAGTATTGTACACTACATAGAAAATATACATTTCCGTAGCTCACCGAAGTACGTAATTAAGCAATAAAAATATGTACTATTATATTACTGAATAATTAATACTTAATATGTGAATATGTGCCGCGTGTATATTTGTAAAATTATTCCATCACTGACTTTCATTCTTTCATATCAGGGACTGGAATGCTTTACCTGCAGACTTACTAAAGACTTTACCGACAACCAAAAATGTATTTAAAAATAGGCTTAAGGACTTTCCTAATAGACGGTAATTATTCACAGAATTTAAAGGGTGTAAATGATATTTTGTTACTGAAGTGTTGTATCAGTGAAGAATTATGTTGTGTTAGTGAAGTGTGTTGTGTCAGTGAAGTGTGTTGTGTAAGTGAAACGTGTTCCTGTCAGTGAAGCTTTATAGTTTATAGTGGCAGTGCAAAGTATTTGAACAGTGAAATGTTTCTGAAGTGTTAGTGAAATGTGTCGTAGTTCCAGTGCAGTGAGTGAGTTGACAGCGAAATGAGTGTAATGTTGAGAGGTACTTGTGCAGATATGAACGTATCATACTCGTGGGTTTTAGTTAGAACTTAGGTTTAAGATACAAATTAGATTTATTTCAAATGTTATTTTAAGTGATCGTGCTTCATTCAATTTAGGATATTCCCTGTTGTTGTTATTATTATTATTATTATTATTATTATTATTATTATTATAAATTATTGTTAGTATTATTATTAATTGTATTTTTAATTTTAAGTTTATTATTGTCATTGAGTGTAATTAGTTACCACTGCCACCGAGTATATACCCATTGCAGTGTGAATAAATACATACATACACATAAAAAACGCAATGCAAATCAGACATCAAATTTCAGTACGGTACCTCCAAATAGCATTAAATTTAACTGCAGTACATATAGCTAATTATTAGTTTCGACCGTATATAAGGTTTTCTGTGCCTAAGATTCTGTTCAGTTCTACCTTATATGCATTTGTGCCCTGTCCTCGATACACTTATGAGCGTCTGTAATGACATAAAGCGTACGTTCGTCTAAAGGAAGTACACTTTCCAATGATGAAAGAATTATTCAAAGCCATTAGTTTCCTGAGATTGCCTCATACAAACCCACAAACACTCTCTCTCTATAATAATATTTAGTATATTATAAACATACATGAATATCATCCGCATAAAAAGGGTTGTTATTAATATTAATCCGATTGTTGTCCAAAGCTGCCTTAAATAAATGCAGTCATTAGTTTATCTTTATTACTCGTATATTAATCTGAGGCGGCAATTATATACAAAGCATTGTTATTTTAAAACAGATATGTCTCGCCGTATGGTAATGCAGAATTCCCGCACGGAAATATATACTTCGGTACATCATAGGAATATCAGTCCTATCAAAACTTTGTGTAGAATAAAACTTATCGGAAATCGTTTTCAAAGAAGCTTTTGTTATCTAATATGTTTCATAAAAATCAATAATAAGCGAAATATTTCGATTTCTTTAATTCAGGCCCCCTTATAACCCTTCTTTAAAATAAAGTATTTTGAATGACATATAGCCTAAAATCTAAGTTAGTACGAACTTAATGTATATTTCAATTTTCATATAAATTGGTTCAGCCATTATCGCATGAAAAGGTAACAAACATCCAGACAGACAGACAGGACAAAAAAATTTAAAAAAAAAAGAACTATTTTCGGTCTCAAGGTGGTATCTACATGTTAACACCAATTATTCTTGGAAAAGCGAAAATTATCAGAAAAATTTTGATTACGGATTTATTATTAGTATAGATTTATCTACATATTTTGTCATTTTAGGTGCATATTTATGTACATATTTCTTACTTTCATATTACACAAAATCCGGGCTCTACTTACAAGGCATGTAAAAATTTTCATATTAAATATAAGATCTTGTACTGTCAATCAGAATTATGTTTTTATTGACTTTCTTTTGTAGGTCGAATCGGGTGTTTTCTATAGAGAAACCATCATTGTTTCCACTGGTTATCCATCATAGCTGAATCCCAACGTCTTTAAAATGAGACCGCCAACCGACAGGGAAAGTACAAGAACGGAAACGGCGATATAACTTGTGTAGGATGATTTATTCCGACACTTTAATTACGAAACTAATAACACGATTGAAATGAATGTTGTGTCCACAATCGGTCATACGATTCGATGCGAGAATGACCTTGAGATGGCGACGCGCATGGGGGTCTGCAGCGATTGGCGACCATTTTAGACATGGGCGAAAATTTCCAGCCGGTATATCTCGCGACTCCGATCTGCTAGCGCGCTGATTTCGATGCCAAATTAAAGATCTCGTGGAGTTTACATAAATACGTTTGGATTAGACATTGTTGCCACTTTGGGATAAACAATTAAATGTCTGGTTTTTGAAATAGATCTTGAATTTTTTTTTCAAGCCAAGGTAGCAATCGGTCAAATGGTCTTTAGGTTCTCGTCAAATCATCGGAATTGGAAAAGGCACTGCAACTAGAATAAAACGACAAAGCAAGAACAAGAACAGCATATCTTTGAGGCTCAAAGTCAGATTAGATCACCTAACGGACAGCCAAGGTAGAGTTTGTAAGCTTTTGTAATAGTGGGTGTAATGTTCTTCTTTGTGATTTCGGAGTGAATTAAAAAAAAAAAAAAAAGAATTATAACAGAAATTATTCGGATAGCTTACACACCTGTGAACTTTAGAACTTGATATGATATCTTGTGTTTACTTACTGTGAACCCCTACCACTATCACTTGTTTATAATTCGTGTTTAAATTCATTAAAATTAATTCAAAGACATATCACCTATTAATGGAATCAGATTTTCTTTACAACTGCTTGACTGATAAGATAGAATACTGAGCTACGGGTTGGAAGACTGCTCAAATACTAATACTCTTTCCCCCTTTACAAATCTAGCGTATATTCGTCAGGCGATTTGGACCATGGCACTTAGTCATAGAACAATACTGCGTGTTCAGTTCAAAGTGTGTCATGGCTCGCTGTATGTCGTCATGTGGCTAACCGTTGAGCCTAGAGAATTCAATCTTCCTACACTTCCGCAGAGGCGTATTACCTATGTGCCAGAGACGTTGCCTGGCAAGTACAGCGTTCATTCAGAAGAGTACTTACCGATACGTACGGTAACGCCGGTAGTGGCAGGAATGTGAACTTTTTGGAAACACGTACTGAGGTGAGTTTTTTTCTTATTGTCGGGGTATGGGGAGAGGGTTAAGACTATTACTTACGTACAGTATTTGTTGACATTAACTTCGACGGTCAACATGGACACGGAGCATTTGATTTGTGTTGTGGAATGTTGCCGTACGCAACCAATGATAACAAATACCCTGGGTACGACTTACCCGCGCAAAACACAGTTCGAAAGAGGTTATGGTAGTACACAGAACGTACAGACCGCCATCTGTTGCTACGACGTTCAAGTTATACTGTACACGTTCTGAAGTTCAGATTGAACGCCTTGATTAATAGACAACTTCTCTGACATAAAAGCTGAAACTTGCTTCAAATCGCAGACTCACAACAGTGACGTCATGACACACTTTGAAATGAACACCCAGAATATCTACACTCCTTACTGAAAGACAAAAATATTTTTTCCAGCGATCATTGATGGTTTTTGACACTAATTAACATGCACAATATTATCTGTTTTTATTTTTGTGTTCATTCACATATAGTTTGTAACTTAAAAACAGAGCCCGATACCCCTAAGGACTATTTGGTGACATATTCAAATTTAGCGAATAAAAATCATGTAAAATAACATGTTTTCCTTTAGGTTACACTAGTGTTATTGTTTGCATCGTCAAAATATTTCTCCTTTGCTTACAAGTGAACATTTCAAAATCACCTGGTGGAAACTCGCTTCAAAAATCACGCACAGGTGGGCACTGTAAAGGAAAGATGAGATATAAAAATAGCTGCCAATACGAATTGCACGCCATAAAAGATATCTTCCGAAAATAGCGTTAAACCTGCATTTGAGTTTAACGTTCGTCAGCCTGTTGAAGTGCACGCGCTTTAGTAACTCTCCGCGATCTGTCACTTTTATCAACTGAAAATTTTCCTGAAAGGCATTTTTGCTTATTGACTTTGACAGTTTTTATAAATGTACCGATATAATTGTCAGTCACCTCTTTTCCTTATCGGGAGAGAAATTAGGCTACTTATCGTTCAAATACCAACTATTTACACAAAGCATATTTTTAGTATTGCATATACAGAGTGTTTCAAAATTAATGGTCAACAATTTACAGATTAAAAGCACATACCGTTCATACGATATTCCCTTAGAAAGAGGAGAGTCTGTACCGTAGCCTTTTAGGTCACAGTATTTAAATCCGATTATATTTCTATGTTTGAGATCATGTAAAATGGCTGGTTTACACTTCTTAGGTCAACAAAACCCAAGAATTCCGGTTTCGGATTGAACGTAGCTTTCAGCAAACAAGTAATGATCTAGGATTGCACAAGAGAACTTGCAGCTCACTACAGAGACGAGCACAACGTTTGCGTTCAGATGCATGGACAGCATTTTGAACACCTGCTTTAGGTAAAATTCAGTTAGGGATGTCTGCACGTCTGCTCTTAATCAGAAAATGTGTATTATCTCGACAACGGTTAATTTGCGGACCAATGAGTATTCGTGCAATTTTGCTTGGGTTACTTTGTCTTTTTCATATGTAAATTATTAACCATCACTTTTGAAATGCTCTCTATAATAACACAAACTGTACGCACGTGAACTAGAATTTAAAATCAAATTTTATCTGGAAATTACCTACATCAAACATTTTTCTCAGAAAATCATACATCACATTCAATACAACGTAGAACTTCACGTGTGCTATGGCTAACTGGAAGTGACTGGGCTGTGAATGCTTAGTAGAAATAATTCGGGGATTCCATAGACATAACGAACTCGGGGAACCACGAATTACAAACGGTATTAATGATTTCCTCAGCCAATAGTAACTATGGGGCTATTCATAGAAATTTCGCTAGCCTGCGCTACAAGCGTGCTAAACTAGCCCCGGCTATCGACTGGTTACTTGTATGAGATTCATATCATATCATATCATATCATATCATATCATATCATATCATATCATATCATATCATATCATATCATATCATATCATATCATATCATATATCATATATCATATCATATGATATCATATCATATCATATCATATCATATCATATCATATCGTCCACACCTGTGGAGTAACGGTCAGCGCGTCTGGCCGCGAAATCAGGTAGCCCGGGTTCGAATCCTGGTCGGGGCAAGTTACCTGGTTGAGGGTTTTTCCGGGGTTTTCCCTCAACCCAATACGAGCAAACGCTGGGCAACTTTCGGTGCTGGAGCCCGGACTCATTTCAATATCTATGAATACGGCCCTGTATATTTGAAAATGACGAACATCGCATCAGGATGGAAACGATGGGAAGGGCGGCAATGAATCTCAGGGTTCCTTAAAAGACATTTGCAAGTAAGTAAGTAAATAAGTAAGTAGGTAAATAAGTAAGAACTATTATGATTAAATATGCTAAATTTAAATCTCATAAAATGATTAACAAAGAAATTTTATTATTATTATTATTATTATTATTATTACTATTCTTTCTTTCTTTCTTTCTTTCGATGTTTTGCATATTGTAGCTAAATATACGTGATTAGAACATATTTTGTAAACTCCACTTACTTTCAGATTCATTCACTATTCTTTTTGTTGGCTCTTTCCGTGGTTTTGAAATCTCCTTGTGTGAAAATATTGTAGAAACAGCGTTCCAGAGTAACAATCTCCTTCCATCAGCTCGATTATTTTCAAATATATCGTATATGAAATGTTTCTGTAATCACAGATTACAGTGTTCCAAATTGTAAATTATAGCGATCATAAATTGCAACACCTACAATAAAAATATATATTCAAATCCAAAATAATTCAAATGTAGTCCCAGGTACCTCGCATACATATTTGCACGTTTCGAAAGGCAATCTTTTCTTTTGTTGTTGTTTATCCATTTCTTTCTTTATTTCTCTCTCCCTGAGGCAGCAGTAACAATCTGACATTTTTTTCTGACATTTGAGAGCAGTTACCTGCACAACAACACGGCATTCTCAAGATAACGATGAAATATCACACTAGAAACCTGTGTTTTTATGCACGTTTTGCTTTGTATTGAGTCTCCGCTGAAGTAAATATGGCCGCCGCGCCTGCATTTGTCAGATCAAAACAATGCAGTACTCTCCAATAGACACTGCTCTGGTTTGCAGCAGTGTGGATCTAGCCTTAGGAGACGTTACTATGTAGCTGTACAAGTCTCGTACTCGCTGCATACGTCACATGTAGGCTGACTTATCTAGGACTACGGCTAGATTAACACGGAAATATATAAGCAGATTTAGAGGAAATTGGCAACATGTCGCATTAGACAACCCGCGTTATAATTATGGCATAATGATGACACGTTATCACTTTTTTATCGTATGGTTCCTTCATCAGCATTGTTACAATCATAAGTCACGTAATGTTACCTATATAATTAGTGTAAATTCATCTCTAGACCTGTGTGATCCTGAGATCTTACTAGTTGTTGCATTGTTCAGAGTGCTGGTGATTGTTTCAATTCGTGACATCTAATTCTCAGATAAGCAAAGTTCTGCAGCGAAAGTGAAATAATAATTTCCATATCCGTTCTTTACAACGTGCAAGAAGAACTTAATATCTCGCCAGAGCTGGAAAACTGTTATGGCTACGTGAAACAAAACGAAGGACAAACACAATTTCTGTCCAGACAGACGAATTTACAAAATAGCAAAATTTCTTATTATAAAATTCGCCACTTCCAGCTAGTGACAAAATTTTGGCTGCATTAAACGCCGATTCCGATCTATCAAATTTTAAAGGAACTTCCCCTGTATAAATTACCAATGCAGAACTGAAATTCATTTGACAAAAGGATTAAAACGGTTGTTTATTGGAACGAACACACATGATTTTATGACGACGAAGATATTGACTACGAGCTTTAAAACAATGACTAGGGGGATGAACAATTTCTTACTTCCTGAAACATGAGCAAACGCAGAACGTAGTCAAAAAAAAATCTGCGCAAGACGCATTTTCGAGGATTCTCAATAGGAGTAAAATCCCACGAAGTGGAAACGTACATTCCTACACACAGATAGAGGAAAAGAATTGGTTCGTAATATTGGTATGCATTTTAAATGTTTTTTCTGCTTCATTACTGCATTTAGTTAGGCCTAATTTGAAAAAAAACGTCGAAATTGGTGAAGTTCATAATAAAAAAATATTTCAGAGCGATAATCTAACTTATACGACTGTTTCTAGATAATTGATGTCCTAAATCCACATCCGTATTCAGGCTTACTGTATAAAGTATAAATCTCAAAACTGTCTAAGTTCATAGTAGAAATTCATATTTCTCTAAACATATTTCAACGCGATGATCTAACTTAGACCAATTTGAAATACTGATTCTCGTAAATAAAAAAATTAATAAAAATTAGTTTAATAGAAATCAATAAATAATTAAATCAATCAATCAATAAGTAAGTGAACAAATATATACATGTGTATACAGAGGGTGAACCAGAACGCTACCGACAAACTTCCACAGGTTGTTCAGGGATGTTGGCTAAGTGTTTTGGTATAAGGAACCTATGGTCTCCGGTGACTTACTACTGTTTAGGCATAATGTGTTGTTGATGTGTTTACTTGTAGCATGTCGTTTAGACGGTGATAAATTGGGTTCTGATAGATTTCAAGGAAAAATAAAAAAATTAATCAACTAAGTTCTGAAGTTGGTACTGTAATATCATAAATTTCAATAGGCCTACAAACAATGCAAACATTACATAAGCAATGAAACAAATCTTAAAACAAAACGCATACTTGTTTGTTAAACACTTCACTGTACAGTATACTGTATACTCTTCACTTCGTTTAAAGCAATTGTTCAAAATGTCGACCGCCATGATCTCTACAAATTGTACAGTGACTCACCATGGACTGTCGCATACTCTCTAGCATCCCAAGAGATTGGCGCACCTCTTCAGCGGCTGCGAGAATCCTTGAAAACAGATCTATTTTCAGTATCGACTGTTGTCTCGTAAACGAGGCCCTTCACATGACCCCTGAAGAAGAAGTCAATCGGAGTTAGATCTGGTGATTGAGCTGGCCATGGAACAGGACCACCATGACAAATCCATCTTTGACAAAACTGTGTATAAAGGTATTCTCCAACATTGACTGCAAAGTGTGGCGGTGCCCCGTCATATTGAGACCACATTTCCCTGCGAATTATTAGCGGCACGTTGTCCAGTAACAAGTAAACACATCAACAACACATTACTCAGTAATAAGTCACCCGAGACTATAGGTTCCTTATACCAAAACACTTAGCCAACATCCCTGAACAACCTGTGAAAGTTTGCCGGTAGAGTTCTGATTCACCCTGTATATATAACTTAAATTATTTGCAAGCATCTACAATCTGTGAACCACAATCTTACTTTTAGGGTTATCTATGTCCATTTTAAATGAAATTTAAGCGAAATATCTGGAAACAGTAGTAACATTCACAACATGATAAATTAAATGAATTCTTACGCAAGTTATAAAACGTATATCGATAATGAAAAAGTAGTCTACATATGTGTCACATGCGTGAAACATATCTTTATACAAAATTTTATTATATTAAGTGAGGGCGAAGGATAGGCGAATCAAAATATGGTAATGAAATGAAACTTGAGATTAAGATAAAGTGAGAATCTCAGGTGAACCACCTTCCTCCGTCCTATCCACCATGACAATTACTCCAGTCTACTTAAGTAATCGAACTCGAAGCCAGATAATAAGCTCACGTACGAAACTAAGAGACGAAATAAGCAACGTCAGCATCGGAGAAGAACTCGGAAACTTCAGCATAGGTCGTAAGATTACTGGGAAATGAAGTAAGTGACCTGAATGTTTTTCATGATGAACTCCTACAAAAACAATACGACAAACTAGAAGTAGACTTAATACAGAGAAGCGATGCGTACAAGAAGACGATGAACAGGTGAATTTAATATTATTGTAAAACACCTGCAGTTTTTACAAGTGTTGAACGTAATTGGTGATCTTTTGTCTACAGTAATCACACAAGAGGTTTGATTTATCTAGACTATTACACTTTAACTACGTCATACTACTTTTTACCAATAAAACGGTATGAAAGGACGTGTTTCAACCAATCACGGCTGTTTATCGCTACAGTTTTATCACTTCCCTAGCATTTGTTTGTTTTTATCACTTTCCTAGCATTTGTTTCTTTGTTTGCCAACATTTCGAACTACAAATTCTTTACGGTACCGGTACTATAGAACATGCTTTGCGACCGTCATTTGTTTCCCGCATAGTCAACTGAAAATGGCGGCTCCGTTCAAACGTTTTGGTGAAGCTAATATTAGTGACATAGAATTTTAGTAAGTAAATTTATATTCCATTGTATTGAAGTACTTATTTCTTCTAACCTGTATATACTTTCTTCTAATCGTGTAATAGTCAACTAAATCCCACTCGAGTTTTGATTTTCTCTAGATAAATCAAAACCTCTAGGAAGATTACTGTTAAGAAAATTTTGTAGTGAATTTTCTTATCCATGTAACTAAACAATTATTGCTTTTCTATATCGTTATAATATTCAAAATATTGTTTTCACTTTCATGACTTTCTGTCTACAGTTGTCATAGTCCTGTTTCATCAAGTTCATTTTTTTAAAGTGCTAGTCCAATTTACCTTTGTCATTTGTTACCGAATACCTATAATAAATCTGAACAGTCTTGTTATTATCCATTCTTTAAATTCTTAACCAAAATTTTGCTATTCCTACCATAATTTCTCCTCTACTGCTATATCTACCACATTCCGACATCGCTGTTCTCCTAGGAGCCGAATTGGAAAGTTGTAAAACTCGTTTATAACATTTATCCTGTATTGCATCAATGTTTTTCCGGCTAAATAATAATAATAATAATAATAATAATAATAATAATAATAATAATAATAATATGTAATAACATATAAAAATGCGCTATACAATTGAATGGCTTATTTCAGAAACCAGTCAAACGCCAAAACAAGAAAAAATGAGTTAAAGGCGGCACAATGTTCTATGAGGGTATACGTACATTTTAGTGGTGATCAGTCACATGCCGTCCTCCTGTAACGGCCAGGCATTACGTTGAATTTCGTGTTTAGGTCAGACACCAGTCAAACGACAGCGCTTAGCTTGTTTCTGCAGTAAACTGTAGGTACATTTTGTGCTCATAGTTTTGTGACGAACTGATTGAAAAAGTGTTTTGTGGTTAGCGTAGTGTTTTTTTAATAATATCAATATACCTATATCGTAGTGAAATGTCTCAAAGTTCAGAAGACGAGCCTGTACCTAAACGGAAACGGGTATTGGAAAACGAAAACGCTTATAAACGTAATACTATTCGCAATGCAAGGGTAGAAGGAGAAGGCTATGTTTCTTATTTTGGCGGGGAAGGCTGGTCGAGTGGAAGAGAAGGCCTTATGGCCTTAACTCTGCCAGCGAAAATAAAACATTATTATTATTATTATTATTATTATTATTATTATTATTATTATTATTATTATTATTATTACCTCAGAACACCCAGCCCGACATTCACACTTGTAAGTGCAATGCGAAATGTGATTTAAACATTAATAAGGAAGTGATAAATGAAACATGAAGGTATTTTCATTCTCTTGAAAATAAAAACTCTCAATATACCTATATTCAGACTTTGGTTGAGGTTACTGAAGTTAAGCGTAGACGTAAAAAACAAGGTCCAGAGCAAGAGTTGGTAATGAAAATGTTAATGAAGGCACTTTTAAAAGCTCTCATTCTTACAATTATAATTTAAAGACCGGTGGTGTACTGAAACATGTTTGCAAGAATGTGTTTATGAAATTCCATGGTATTTCACATAACAGATTAGGGAGAATTTGTCAGTTATTACTTGAAAATACTACCCCTAAAGACATTACACACTTCCTTTAAAAAATATATGAGTTTTATAACAAAATCCTAAACAATTCGAGAATTAAGCCATAAAAATACGTTCGCACCACTCTTTTATTTCAGAAACCAGTTAGGTGAAAAACTTTTCCGTATTTTTTACAGTTAAGTTAAAACGTACAAAATAATTTTCCTTAGATAAAAAGTATTGAAATATGTACTACTTTGAGCAAAAGGTATTAATACCACTACCAAACCATTTAGTCTGATGCTAAACAGTTTTTTTTTTATTTTCCCACAATTGAATAACTTGGCGCTTGACTGGTTTCTGAAATAATTAAGCGATTCAATTCTTATCGAAATTGTCAGTGATAAAATAATCCAGAAGTTAATTTAATCACGACTACTCGTACACTATATTCCTTTTTAATATAGGAACGTAAATATAATTCATAATATGACTTGGAAGCCCATTGCGGATGTGAATCAGGTAGCAAGCAATTGTTCATATTAAAAAATTATGCAAACCTTCAGTCGGTTTGAAAGAGATGCAGAGCAGCAAAGCATGACGGGGAATTGCTGGAGTAATTAAGTCTGTACTGAGTGAAATGTTTAAAATTCCATGAGAGATCGAGGAAAGAAGAAGTGTGTGTAAGGACGTCCTTTAAAATTTGACTTCAACTTATTAATATTCGCAATGTGTTGCAGTTATTTTGAAGAACATTTTTCCACGCTGGCCATTACTCCCTCCAAAGTACCTCATTCGTAATAATTTTTGTATTAAACCGCCGGCCTCAAATGAAAGACACGCTGTGACCATTGTGAAGGGTCGCATGCAAATAATGTATTCATCCTTGACACAGCTTTTCTAGTAACCGTAAAACAATTATATTATTAGAGGCTGTATGCCGACGGAATTAAAAAAAATTCCACAATTCATACAACTGACACAAAAATAAATAAAAATTCATCTTGTTTAAAGTATACATAACCTCCGCAATGAAAATACTGCGACTACACGAAGCGTGGAAAGAGCGTAGTTAAGGCTGTTAGAGACATTTGCTTATTTCCGTAACAAGTGGCATGAAGATGTACAAAACAGCAGGTTCTGTTATTGACAAAACGTTTTCGTAAATAGACGGACGGACAGATGGCACTATTGGAAATTATGGATTGGATATGTTTCAAAATTTCCAAGAATTACAATTTTTTCAGTTAGTGTTTCAAATTCAAAACGAATTTCTGTCTTTGACAAACAGTAGTTACTGGTATCTTAAACGAAGTCGTCTATAGAAAGAGCTACTGATCCCTGTTATCTTTCATTGAGGTTCAAATGACAGTGATTGCAGGCGGCTACACATCTGGAAGACTTCGGTTCAATTCTCAGTTCATAACAAATTTTTATCTTATTCCACTTGTCATCTGTTTTTTATTCAATTGATTATTTTACTATGCTTTATTAACTACTATGATCACCTAACGTTTGAGTAAGATAAAGGTAATAATGTCAAATAAATGAGTCCAGGATCCAGCATCGAAAGTAATGCAGCATTATTTTCTCTTAATGAGCTGAGGGATAAAACCTCGGAAAAACCTCAAGGAAACCTGGGTTTGGAGTGAATGACCTACCCATGGACAGAACACTTATTTATACAGGGACATCATTTTATTTTTACTTCAATTTTTATTGTACCTGAGTTTTTGAATGTACTTCAGTCCCACCCCCTCTACTAGTAAACTTCCAACCATCCTCCACACAGGACCAAGGCCGCGTTTGCAGTCAAAGTCGCCTTACGGTCATAGTAAACAGTACTGAGTTAGTGAGTATAGTACGTTCCAGAAATATATTCACGTTTTCCAGTGACGAAAGAGATTTCAATATTGAATCATATTTTCGCACAGGTACTGTCGTCCGTTTGCCTACGTCGAATCCCGGTTTCCCCCACCTGCTTCTGCTCGTCCCTCTGTAAAGGCTAGTGGCTGGGCTGTTTTAGCTCTTTTTCTGAAAACATTAATTTCTGTTAGGAATTGGACGTCTATGTGATATTATACAACTGTTTAAAATAACTTAAATAAAATGTCCTCGTTAAGTAATTAACTGTCACGTGAGTCCCCACTTTCTACGATCCTGCGACAAAACCACTTGGACGGACAGTAGATAGCTGTCTGAGTAATTTTATCTTTTCGAATCGGGCAGAAGTGAAGACTGAATTTACAGTACGTAAGGTACGTACTGTTTTATAGAATAGATATAGAATTATTTCAACATTAGTTACTAATACGAAAGACGAAACTGGTAATTGAAAATAGGTACAATAGTCTATAGTGCGATAATACGAGTATACACAAAGGACTGAAGCCTGTATTGAAATGAACGGCCACCATTTTCAAAAATCTGTTTAAATATCCATATTTTGATTATTTGTTTATATTTTACGCAGTACCATCGAACTCCAGTCGTGGAAGGGGGTAGCAAACGTGTTTCCGGTTCTCAACCGTTAATCCAAAGGTATAGTCAGGTTAATATTAGAAATGTTAATACAAATAAAATTATGTCCCTGTATATGTAGCTGTGTATGTATGTAATATTATAAACAGACGGCCTAATAGATTCCAATTTTATTAATAACAGTATAACATAGTGAGTGGTCAATCTTATACTCCGGCCGTTTTCTATAGAATCCTTCCGTAAATTTACAACTTAAGAGCAAAGCAGAGGAGAATATTTGTACAAAACTTGGAACCAGTAGGCTAGACACGCCCATTGCAAAGAGTGAGACAAAGCAGAGATTCCAAGGGCTGACGAATGTCGCGTCATGCAAGTGAGAACGCTAATTACCCCAAATTCTTGTCGCCATGAGCAGACACCCACAGTCGCAAGCTTTAATTACGATAGCGGAAACTTCGTTGCTGGAATTTCTGTCATATTATATTTCTGTGTACTTAGATGTCTGCAAACATTTATCATCAGGTGAATAAGAGCTCTGCATCTTCACTACCATTGCAAAATGATTTAAGAATACCCTACACATAAAACAGAATAAATAATAAAGCGTGACAGTACAACATTCGCTTATCAGAAGTCACTGAACTTTCACCAATTAATGTTAAGTAAGCTAAAGTAGTGTATGAAGATGTTACATCCGTTTTAAATTTTGTCATAACCATCTTAAATTTTATGAGACATAAAACCAAAGTAAAAATTGTAGGCTCTATTTATATCACAGCTAGTTGTCTGTGGAAAATAGTGGTTTTAGAGTGTTTGAAAGTTCAGTTGTCATAGTCTTTCCCTTATAGAAATTTCACTCCATTTAATGGAAACATGCCTTTAAATGTAAGCAAAGGTTAAAAATATTGTTGACACAATCTCACTCGAAGTTAAATACTGAGTTAGACAATACTACCTCACTTCCTGTATGACTTTAAACATAGATCTATGTTAAAAATTATACGTCTGTGAATTAAATACAACGACAATTATTGAAGACTTGAATTGACAAACATCCCAAGTCCATTGAAATAAATTGTTTAGGAGAACAAAAAGCTATATAAACTTGTAATATAAGAGTACTGATAAACTTTTGTATGATTAAAAAACACAGGCTTAATAGAGTTGGATTTGGGATATTATTTTATACAGGATGGTAGCCAATACGAAACACAACATATGTGAGACAAAAAGTCAAATTCGGTACATTTTGGACTTGGGATGTTTGTCAATTCAGGTCATCAATTCTAAACGTAAAGAGACATTTCAGGAAAGGAAATAAAGGACAAAATAATATGTCTTGAATTCGAGACTCCTGAATTAACGTCTCGTACCTATACGCACTGAGATACCGTTGCTACTCAATGGTGGTAGAATGTAGTAAGATGTTGTGGTTGTTGTTCATTCAACTGTCCGAAGACAGGTCTGAACCTCACAAGCGACACCAACGAGGCATCGCTTATGAGGCAACTAGGCCCGGAGATAATGGGGTAGGGTGGCCAGTTCTTTCCCTGTCCATTGTATCCATATAAGACAGTGAGAAAATTTCGATGCCAATAATGAGCAACTTTTGGGTGTTGTAAACTATAATTTTGCTTTGCTAAACTTTTTTTTACACCATTAATTTCCATTCGAAGTAGTACCATAAAAATCGACTATCCCAATATATACTGACATGTAGAGATTGAAGATGAACAAAATCCGTTAAATAATTTTACGAGAAATCGCTGTACACAATCCGACAAACTGCATTATGAGAACGGAACTGGTTTTCAGTATTAGTGATTTGAAAATGAAAACTGTATTTCCGCGAAAGTTAGAAATCTCTTTTTGTGACATGAAAAAAGTTATTTGTACTTCATAAAATGGAAAGTAAAAATTGACAAATGAAATCATTTGGACACTCGGATAGGATATTAATGTTTAAAATAATATATATTGAAATAGGACGTTTTAGGTACTTTAACATCCTACGGAATTTTCAAATTTCATTCGCTGAATGGTACAATTGTAATATATCTACGAGATCAAGTGTACGGATGTATTTATTCACATTGCAACTGAGTATACTGGTAGGAGTGATATAAAGAATGTCTCTAAATTAGACCGACAAACTTTGGGAATTGGATAGACAACTTTTTTTAAATAATTTTTATTAAGAAAGAAATTGTCTAGGGCGTTTCTTTTCTGTGCAACAAGTTTTTTATGACATTAAATGTGCGATCTTACAGAACGAGACTGATGTAATGAACTATTTGAAAATTAATTAATGAATTTAATAAGCAAATCATTAACGTTACAGGTGTTTTAGGCTGATCAATCTGTTATATGTAGACAGTGGATGCGGGATGACTTATCGTTGAATGTAAGTGCACATTTACTATATGTTACATTTTTTTCATTCAGACCATTGGCTCAACAGGTTTTAAACGTAAACAGACGACGTCAGCATGCTACTGTATCTCCGTACAGTCAGAAGGAAAAGAAAAATGAAGTAGGCCTACTGTAGCACATACCTCGTCATCATCGATGCAATTACTAGCAGTAAACGACGATATATCCTCGTAAGTTATCGAAGGTGAATCGTCTTCGTCTATCGCTTAAACAATTTTTGTATCGAGAGAATTTCTGAAGAAAACTTCTAAAACGGGGATCACTCAATTTCTTCAGAGAAATATTTGTACTGAGCATCATGTTGCACGTGTCGTTAGACCCGCACAGCTAAATGATGATGATGATGATGATGATGGTGATGATGATGATGATGATGTAGATGGCTCCTCAGATTTCATTTCAACGCATTTCCTGTGCGATGTACTGTTGCAATGTTTCTCTACAGCCTGAGTTGTTCTGGTTTTTATTTCGATTTTACATACATTACACACGATATTGTCTTCGTTAAATAAAATGTCACCCTCATACTTCTTAATTGCATTTCGTATCTCTGAGTGAATTTAACGTTTTGCCATTAAGAATGGATCAGCACAACATATTTAACGCGTACTAAATACTTGAGCAGGATAACACAACTGCACACAATTGCATTGCAATGTCACTATGAACGCATCGGGGTTCCTTCGTTTTGTACGCTGCTGTACTCGCCAGGTACACAAAAGACGAACGGCGCGGCACGTGCCATATACTCTGATACGAAACAACTTCACTTTTCCTTAAGTCATCCCGCATCCATTGTCTAGTTATATGTGACCAGGGATACAACATAAAGGGAGGAAGAGTAGCATGACAGAACAGCATTAGGACAGGAACGCCGGAAATCAAAATAAATTAAACCAGTAAGACAACGAGCAACAAACCAAACTAATAAAGGCAAAAATATCCTAAAAGTAGGAGCAAAATAGTAACAAATAATTAGATAAAAAAGGGAGAGTCTGGACATTCAGAAGGACTTCCGCAGTCCTCGTATGAGAAAGGTTCCGAGCCCTTTCACTGTGCGAATTAAGCTCGAGCAAGGACCAAGAGAGGTGGCTCATGCGTTCCGCACGGGATTCGTATTCGGGAGGTCAACAGCTCAAATCCCAGGACCGATCAACCTGACTGTGGTTTTTTCGTCGTTTTCCACAGTTACCTAGACAAATGCTTGGTTGGAATTTTCATTTCCACGGTCCATTTCCCTTCCTTTTCCCTGTAGAAAAGGAATTTAGGTTTCGTATCAAATCATTAATCTTCATTATCCCATTCCATAGGCATATTCAGGTCATGTCTTCGTCCCCTTGAAGGAGAGGCGTCCACTCTCGGGGATCGTCTCTGGGTTCTGAGCTTTTCGCAATATCTGTCAGGATTCATTCCTTAGGAGCACATTCGAGGGCGCTTAGACACCTTAGAAAACCTCATTGTTATTACCAGGGGCGTCTCGTCCTTTGGGGCTTTCGGGCTCAGTCCCGCATGAAAACTTGCGTAATGTATTATTTCAGATATTTACGAACAACTCTCAAATATAGAGGAAGTCTCGTTCTCTTTATATCAAGGTTTGGACTTCATTTGCGCGGAGGAGAAGCTATAATCTTTTGTTGTAGAAGCGACAGATAAATTCTAGCCCGGAGATGCTAGATTCCCCAATTCAGACCTTACGAGGAGAGTATGACGTTGTTTCTGGTTCGGCGTAGCGCTCAGTGCACGGAGATGCTAAATCCTATAGCACTGATCTTAGGAGTGAAGGCGCGGGAGAGGGACGACTTTTGGGGCTCATTCAGTTCTGTCGCGGTCGCGTTCATATCGCGGTAAAATAATGTAATACAAGTAAAGGTAATGTAATTTTATGAGCAATACTGAAATGATTTTTTTAGTTTTAGTACCACACATGACAAACTGTAATCAAATAGTCCCGGACAAATTCTAGGCCACGAGCGCCACTGGTTACTACTCCTGCTGCTGCTACTAATACTATGCTCGAACTAACCCGACCCAAACACCTAAGGCAACACACGAAAAAAAGACTCCTATTTTGAAGGCTTTAATTTGGAAAAATTATCAAAATTTTTGTGGGGACGAGGTACAGGTTCGGGGTAATTTCTTTAAGGGTTCATCCCGACATTTGTCTCAGCGCCTTAGGAGAAACCACAGGCAGGATGAGTTGTCTCAGTTTAGGAGAATAGCAAATTGACTCTTAGATGAGTCTATTAAAATTTGACCCGTTTGATCCTGAAGGCATTATTTGTGAAGGGTGAGTGTTACTGTTAAAATAACTAGGGAACATTCTCATAAGTAATAGTAGGAGAGAAGGATTTATTCAAAGTTGGAGTCATTAACATATAAAACAACTTTTTTCCTCGATGTCTGATACTCTAATTAAAATCCTCATGAGACAAGAAAGTACCTCGGGTGTCGGAGAAAGGACACGTCTGTCATAAAGTTGTGCAAAGCGTGCCTTCATTAAGTAGAGGTTACATGTTCGTCGACCCACCGCACCTGAATCAACAGGCAAGACGACAGTTGACACAGCGTCGTTAAACAAAAGGAAACGTTAGGGGGATGTGTTCGTGCTCGCGAAAGTTTATTGGTGTGTACGCAAAGTGTTTCGTCTATTATACCGGGAATACATTCTCTCTCGTGTGCACGCGTGACCGATCAAATTACGGCACAGAATTACTTTGTGGTGAAACAAACCGCTAACGAGCGGGAAAGGAACAACATGTTACGTGTTCATTTTGTTTATTCGCTAGCTCGTAATGGTGACTTGTATATCATTACCACGATACAGTAAAACTCCTCGATAGTGGACATCTCCCGGGAATTAAGAAAGTCCGATATTGCAATGCGTCAGGAGCTGAGAATATAATAGAATGAAACTACAGCATTTTGATACACATCTAAAGTTATTCATTTCAAACGTCTGAGCAATTATGAAAATTTTATACAGTAATATTCATATTAAAAATATAAAATACTCTAGCCTACAATATTTTACATTCTTTAAATAACAGAATAATAATTATTACTATTCTGCGCATTATAAGGGATACACAGGTATATACGGGCTCATTAAAATATATATTGGTATGTTACGCATAAAAGTAATTTCTACACAACGCGTATGCCTTAATCCTGTCGGAATAAATAAATAAATACATATTAAATAAATAAATACATAATAAATAAATAAATACATAATAAATAAATAAATAATAAATAAATAAATGCATAATAAATAAATAAATAATGAATAAATAAATAATTAATTAAAAAATGAATAAATAATAAAAAAATAAATAAATAATAAAAATAAATAAATAAGTAAATAAATAAGCAAATACATAAGTAAATAAATAAGTAAAAAAATATATAAATACATAAATAAATATATAAATAAATAATAAATAAATAAACAGATAAATAAATAGATAAATAAATAGATAAATAAATGGAAAAATAAATAGATAAATAAATAAACAATTAAATATGTAAATACGTAAATAAATAAATAAATAAATAGATAAATAAATTAATTAATTAATACTAAACTGCCCCCCCCCATTGAGGGTAGCCCTTACGGACTCAGTATATCCTCAAAAAAATTATTATACATATGTAAACATAGGCATTAAATTAAAAAAAAAGGGAAACAAAGAAAAGGGCGTGAAACATTACAATTGCTATTAATGTGGCACCATGTGATTAATCAGGATTTGGCAGGATTTTTTAACACAATTATCACAATGTCATCCCTCAAAGATGTTGGCAGAACAAATTTCCGTCGAAATTCTTAGAAAAAAGCTGGTAAATAACTAAATAAATAATAAATAAATAACTAGTAAATAACTAAATAAATAAATAATTAAGTAAGTAAATAAATAAACAAATAAATAAACAAATAAATAAACAATTAAATACGTACATACGTAAATAAATAAATAAAATACGCGTAAATATGTTTCGGATGGCCTCAAATGCGGCATTTTGCCGAGGCTAGCGTCACCTTGAATTTTTGCTGTTGTAACTTTTTAAAGGAGTGAAATAACCGAGTTGTTGTGACAACAGATGTTTTCATAAGACTTAGGCCTTTCTTTTCACGTCATTACAAACTATAGTTTCTTTGAAAACAATGTGCATATTTGCTTCAATACTTCTCGGCCCTATTATGTTCAATTGCTTTTACTGCAAAGTATATTTTTTATTTTATTTTAGGAAAGAGTAAATTATCTGACGAAATACTTGCATTCGAGGAAAGGTTTAGGAACTTTTGAAGGAAAATAATAAATAAGAATATGATTAGAAATCCATTGACGTTACAAAGGCATGACGGTATTTATTTCATGATAAGTGGGCTACTGATCTGACAAATATTTTCTCTACAGAGTACTGTATATTGTTTGTAGAAAATTCTTCTAGCAGGTAGTAGCCAGCACTTACAAAGTCAGCTAGGGAGAGAGGAACAAACTTGTGACCACTTCCATTTTGGTGTGATTATCATTAAATGTGATACTTGTGTTAGCAAAATGCTCACATGGCGACCAGCGCCGGTGTAAATAAAAGTAAATAGACCCATGTTTATATGCATTACAGTAAACGAAAATTTACCTTCCTATTTGTTCCTAATTATATTATTTATTTGCGAGAACCCACAGCGCTGGAACAACTATGAAAAAAATCCAGGAATTTGAAAATCCAGGAATCGAACTACTACCACATCCACCATATAGCCTGATCTTCCGCCTTCACATTACCATCTGTTATGAGCCATGTATGACACACTTCCTGCTTGGAGGAATTTTCCAAAACTTGGAAACAGTTGAAATTGGTATCACGGAATTCTTCGCATCAAGAACCAGAAATCGGTATCGTCGCAAGATAATAAACCTCGCTGAAAGGTGTGTCTAATGGCCTTTACTTTGAAGATTAGATTAATTTCTTGTCATGCACACTCCAAATGAAATGTTGCTCCAAAACTGGCATTATTCAATGAGACAGAATCTTCTGTAGAAAGCTCTCTATTAATTTTTACTCATTAATATACAGAGTTATTGGCATTTAACAATGTTGGTTTAAATTAGATAAGAAAATAAATTTACATTCACTTCTCTTCCTCTTCGAAATCTTTAACTCTTCCATTCTTTCGTATCTGTCGTCTCGCTTCACTTACTTTTCTTCCCACCATAATCTGAACACACGCTCTCGCCATGAAACAATAAGCGTATTCCGAATCTCAGCGCTGAGCAATCTGATGGCATCACGGTGTTCCGAATTTCACCGATGGCGTCACTGATGCTCCACCGGTGTCGCACCGGTGCCATCAGCTTGCAGAGGTGATGGCAGTCTCCATCAGCGCCATCAGTGAATCTGAATGGTTCTTGTATAGGGCAGGAATTAGCAGACGAATGATATCGTGCACTGTTGTGTAATGGCGGTGTGTTCTACTTTACTTCTGCTGTATTGTTTGTAATGATCACAACGTAAAAACAATGTGTTAATGGCTTATGAGCGAACATGTCAACGGACCAGTTATTACTACCGGTTCAAGAAATAAATTGTTTATGCTCTCTTTTCTTTGAACGAGGTGGCAGTACGGAAATTTTGCAAAATTTTGCTAGCGTAGCACAGACAACAACTTATACAGTCGTCATGACAGCCATCGAATCTTCTAGCAGTTTTGTTCCTATTTCGCTGCAGTGTGACGTCATTGTTGTCCACCGGTCCGGTGAGATCCGGAATACGCTGAATACTAACAATACCATCCCAGCACACCTCCTCATACTCATCCTATTTCACAATAGCCCTTGCCAAGACTCTGGAATTCGCTACCTGCTAGCATAGGGACTGTCGAAATAAAATTGAATTCAAACTCAAACTAACTAGGCATTTGATCAGTAATTCAGACATGTTCAGACATTGCTTCTTGTAAATAATTCTCTTATTCTATCACAAAATATTTCAATATGCGGTAATTTCATTACTATACAATTTTGTTATTCTAGGTTTAATTTTTAATTCAATAAATACAGAATATTCTTTGTTCTTAACTTCTATGATAAATTGTCTACCTTTCATTAATCAGGTAATCTTTTCGTACTTTGATTTTTATTGTAATTGTAATTGTAAATTTAATATTAATTGTACTTTTAATCTTCATATAGTTGTAATCCGCTGATAGAGGGGCAGAGAAGGCCTGACGGCCTTATCTCTACTAGGTTAAATAAATAAATACTAATACTAATGTTACGCGCCAAGGTGACTCAAATTTTGTGTCCAATGCTGGCTTGTAGATAAACATTATTGAACGTTAAAAATATATATTTTTAATGCAATTAACAAAATCGTAAGAGGTTTCATTTCTGGCTATGGCTCAATTCCGTGGTAAACCCGCATGAGATTCTTCGTGGCCGTGGCGCACAGTTTGCGAACTAATTTCATGGGAAAGGTGGAAGAAGATTGATCATTGAAATGACCAGTTACTTCTTAGTGACAAGGTTAAGAAAGAATGGGATCTCTGCCTACCTGTTTCCACATGACCTTCATCCTTCATGATCTGAACTGCAACAGCTGTGCCTTTACCTTCTACCTCTCGAAACAGATTGCGACTCCCACAGATCTTACGTTCAAGTCAGTGTCGATATCGAGAACACGCACAATTAATGCAAAACATCCAGCGAACGAAATAGATACAAGGAAGTGGGCTTAAGGATGTACAAAGAATGCAAACGTGGCTTTTGTATTCTGTAATTAAATCCAACACAAAAGCGCCATTGTTTTTATTGCACTTTCTTGTTAATCTCAATGGTGCCATTCCAGAGGTCAAGTTGTAGCTTGTGCCTTGAACCTATAGTTCAAAGTAGAACAGCTCTGCGTGAACTTTGCAAATAATGCTTCTTCAGGAAATAACAATGATGTTAATTAAAACTAGCAACAAACACAACTTCCAACATTAAGAGTTTCCAAACACCTTCAGTGTTCCTTACTACTTTATTCTTTAATTAAACTGAAGTATATTGCACTACATTATATTTTATATTACATAATGTAACAGCAATTTTAAAAGGTCCCATTCAAAACCTTCTAAATTTATAATTTTAGATATTGAGAGAAAACAATATACAGCATATCCCAGTAACCAAGAGTAATGCAATTCTTTTTAAATATAAATTTGCAGACGTGGTTTTTATTAGAACGCAAATTGTCAATAGATTTGTTCAATTAGTTTAGGAGACAATGATGTTTTAATTGTACATTAAGCAGAGTTCGAAGCGAAATTTCTATGACTCACCAATAAAATTAAATTCGTAGCGGTTTATTTTGCTGAAAGACATAATGTGATTAATTCTTTTACTTTGTTTATAAAACAGTACTATTTTCAACACTAGTAGGTCCGTACCAGTTATTGTGACCAGCAAGCGTCCTTTAAAACTTCACAAATCAATGGGATACGTTAGCGCCTGACTCTATTGAATGGCTTTTATACAATTTTGATTATTAAACGTCCCTGAAAAAATTAAATCTATAACACGAATGTGAAGACAGTTATACATGTTGCAATAAAGAATGTTGAACCATAAACGGAATCTGCAATAGTGAAAGGTGCTTCTACATATTCAGTTTGTGACCCAAAAGAACGCCACATTTCTTTTTGACAGGTAGCAGCTAATGCTGCTGTAATGTCCAGATTTTCAATAATGAACTTCTTAATTTTTCCTAGCTTTATTATAAATAAATAAATGAATGAATGAATAAATAAATAAATAAATAAATAAATAAATAAATAAATAAATAAATAAATAAATAAAAAGTAAATAACCCATAGTTTTGATCTAGAGGCAGTTCTTTAATTCACTATGTTCTTTGTAATATTTAACACATTATTTTATAAATGTAGTGTTAGAGTTTGCATATTGTATAAAAAAAACCACTTACTTACTTACTTACTTACAAATGGCTTTTAAGGAACCCGAAGGTTCATTGCCGCCCTCACATAAGCCCGCCAGCGGTCCCTATCCTGTGCAAGATTAATCCAGTCTCTATCATCATACCCCACCTCCCTCAAATCCATTTTAATATTATCCTCCCATCTACGTCTCGGCCTCCCTAAAGGTCTTTTTCCCTCCGGTCTCCCAACTAACACTAAAACCACAGCTATCTAAATATGGATTGAGGTCAGATGTCCGTCTTTGATATTAAGCTACTCAAATAATGAAATAAATAAATAACTAAATAAAAAACTAAATAACTGATTAATTAAATAAATAAATAAATAAACAAAGAAACAAATAAACAAGCAGAAAGACAGACATACATACAGACAGACAGATAAATAAATAAATAAATAAATAAATAAGTAAAGAAATAAACAGATAAACAAATAAAAAGTAAATAAATAAATAAAAGTTAATCCAATTTTGAAACGAGTATGTGTAAACTCTGCTTGCTTTTTGAGTTAGAGAAAAATATTTTGTCCTTATCGACTAACAGCAATACAGAAAGACTTGCTGAAGTCAGAAAACGCTGTTGCGAAAACGCATGTATCCGTATCGACCTAAAAAAAAGCATTCTTATTTGAAGAGTCCACTGCAAGAATGATGGATGTCATTTGGAATACATTTTGCTGGAGAAGCAATTGAAAGTTTGAATTGCTTAGCGCTCAAAGCTTAACTGTGATTTTCCGATCATTACTGGACAATGACTATCAGTGTGAATGCCATATAACTCTCTATGTACATTCTACATGTCTTAAGCTATGCATTGACAGTCTTGGTTCATTTCCGACAAGAAAGTGACATCCATCATTCTTACAGTGGACTCTTCATTTGTAGTTGCATTCGGTAGATTCTGTTACGGAGTATCACTAGTAAGTAACTTCATGCATTAAGCAGATTTTGCAGTGGAGCCCTACTTTTATATGGGAATATGGTAAAATCTGATATCCATAGTTACTACATATATATAATAGAGTATATCCCAGAATATCTGATTTGGTATAACTCAAATTCATTAAAAACTGCATTAAGCAGATTTTTAACCGAACACCTCATTTATACATTTGCAAGGATTAGGGATTATAAATATATTTCATAAATGTAACATATAAATTTCAGTTAAAATTGAAGATAATTATGTTATGGAATGCAGAGAGATTATTATACTGCCAGACAAGAATCTGCAATCATAACTGAACATGATTATATATTTATTAACCGAAATACATATTGTACATCATTTAGATAGACTGGTTTTGCACATGATTATATCTTATTGACCACCTCAGAAGATTTACCAATGTAAATACGCTTTAGAAATTAGTCGCAGATAAATCTACTATACATATATCCGCGGATGAAAAAAAAAATAATGGAGTTCTGTAGTAAGGACTCTATTGCAAGAAAATTTCTTTTTATAAATGGGACAATTTTATAAAGGTATTACATACCTTGATTTCAAACTATCATTCTCGGCGGAACTAGACATTTCAGAAAGAACTTAAACTAATAATAACTGAACATCATAAAGACTGTGACACCTTCTGTCGTTCACAGACACGTTACTTTACAAGGCCGTAACAAGACCTGTCATTCGGTACAGCAGCAAAGCTTGGACTATGCGAAAAGTAATAAAAACATATTTATTATAAGTAGTAAAATGAAGTACATATATGCACCTCATAACTAGATATACTAATGGGTGTGTAGTTATAATTTCTTTAGGAGTAGCTTTCCTGGCAAGTAACAAAGGAAGCAAATCTACGCTTGCGGGATGTCCTTGCTCTAATGGGATTCTGTATGCTTATATTCATATTTTATACTAGAGACATTACTAAAATGTCATAGCATCACCGATAAGATTGTATTATATTATATATTGTATTGTATTGTATTGTATTGTATTGTATTGTATTGTATTATATTATATTATATTATATTATATTATATTATATTATATTATATTATATTATATTATATTATATTATATTATATTATATTATATTATATTATATTGCATTGTATTATATTGTGAAAATATATTATTGTTAACAGTACAATTCAATGTGGAGAAAATGATAACTGTGGAAAGTGACTACTAACGAATGTATTTTAGAACTAATAATAAAATAAGGAGTTAGGAGAAATATTATGGGAATAGACAAAAAGAAACTTTTGTGGAAATAATTACATTATACGGTGACGTGAAAATAACAGGGTAAAAAACGCTTCTAAAAATTTATACGAGTCCCAGTCTGAGAGAATACAAAAGTCGACAGCTGTTTTGAAAATTAAAAATCATCGTCTTCTATATGAAATATTTAGATTCCTAATGTAGACACATTTTGCACTGTTTAATTAGTATTGTTGCATACAAATTTATTTTGCCCATGGCTTCATTTCTACATCATTCCCTATCAAACCACTATCCCTCCACATCTCTCTTACATACTAAAGTTTGTGTTACTGTATCCTCACAAATAAATTGCATTTACTTGTAATCCGCTCCATACCAACACTTTTTCAGCACACCGTTCGTCTAGTGGTTACAATCCTTATAATTTTGGAACCAAAGTCTACGAATTCAAACCCAAACGAGGTGACAAATGTTTAATTTTAATAAAGATAGCATGGTTTCAGTTGGAAAGGAAGTAAAGCTAAGGTGTTTTGTTGTTTTATGGCACATAAGGGATTTGTCCTCATAGAGGACTCCAGGAAAAATAGGTCTGCCACGTTCAAATTTGGAGATGTCACAATGGACCCATGTAATGGCGTAAGTGTAGGGTAATTCCGGGTTAGATGGCCATAGTTTTTTAAATCACTTAGAACAGGGTAACCGATTGGTAAAGAAATACGAAACAAATCTAATACGTTCCTTCTAGGTTATATTTCTCCACTACAGTGCCTCAGGGCGCATAGAATTCACTGATGTAATAAAAAAATACGTTTGAAATATAATAAGCCACTGGCCATCTCACCCAACACATATGGGTGAGATGGCCATAGGATATAGGGGTAGATGGCCACCATTATTTTTAAGTAAATTCATAACAATTTTTTGTGAAACAATGAGGTTTTATGCACTGGACACATAAATATAGTGTCTAAGTGCATAATTATGATTGTTTGAAATTTTTCAACAACTTTGTTTTTTGTTTTTTTTTTTTTTTTTTTCCTCTTTTAGTGAATTTTCCTTAAAGCAACACAGAAATAAATTGAAACGCTTATGAACACATTATAATAATAATCCGAGGCACGACAGCCATGAAGGACCATGATCGACCAGCCGGCTGCTGGCCTCACGTCCACATGTCGAAGCAGAGGTGGACGATCATCCAACCAAATGGCGGTATCGTGTGATTAGCCCGATGATCCCCCCAGCCGTTAAGCAGGCTTCCTTAACCGGATTTCGCTACCTATCGTAGTTACCCAAGTGCATCACGATGCTGGGTGGGCACCGGTCCCATACACTGGCTCAAATTTCATGAGATAATTTCTTCCCCCATGAGGACTTGAACCAGCGCGAATTCCGTAACGCGAGTCCTAGGCAGGATGTCTTAGGCCACGACGCGGGACCTTATGAACATGTTAATGAAACAAAATCCTGAAAGGTCAAAGTAACAGTATCTTTTCCAGTTGGTTTTCGGGATAGGAAGTGTTGTCTCACAAGCAAACAGATAAAAAAAGTTATTTTTTTTGCTTCCGCTATATTAATAATGTCAAAAGAAGTGCTTATACAAATTTTGGCCACTCGACCGTAATTACCAGGCCATCCAGAAACTGATTTTCCCTGGGGCCGTTTACAGAAAAAAAACACAATTACTTGGAAAGATTTATTGAAACAGATACAGCAATTGTTGCGCTAATTGTCAACGTATCTCCCACTGGAATTGAGACATTTTTCATACCATGGGATCAATTTTTGTACCATTGTGTCGTAGAAGTCAGCTTCCTGGGATCGAAACCAGCGTTGGACAGCCGCCTGCACCTCTCTACCGATCCCATGACATGACAAATGTCTCATTCCGGTGTGGAATGTGTTGTAAAAAATAGCTCAACAATTGCTGTGTCTGTTCCAATAAATTTTTTGAATTAAATTGTGTTTTCTTTCTGTTAAAGACCCCTGGCGAACTTTTTTTTACGACCCTCGTAATTGCGGTCAAGTGGCCAAAATTTGTATAAGCACTTCTTTTAACGTTATTAACATGGTGAAAAAATATAACTTTTTTATCTGCTTCCTTCAGAATGCTTGCTTGTCAGCCAGTCAGAGAATATTGACAAGTTCTTCAGCAAAAATGTAAGCGAGACTATAGACATCGTTCCCTGTAAGGGAAAATCCATGTTCCTGCATATTTAATATGGCGAACAAACCTACATCCATTGTCATTGCCTATGTGTCACTTGGTCCCATTGCACCCTTTGTAGAATTGTCTGTTTTAACTCTACTTTCCAGGGCTTTTCTTGGAATATGAAATGTAATGAAGGCTTGACGTACAGAAGTGCCATATTTAATGACTTCAAAAGCACGGTGTAAGTCATCTTCAGTCCAAAGACGCGATTGCTTTCGGGCTTTGCTTTATATGTTATCGGAATCTAGAAATAATGATACTTTTAACATAATAATATTACTCAATTGTAGGCCATCTATCCCGGAAAAATGCTGGCCATCTCTCCTTTTTTACGGGAGAGATGGCCATACCGCGTAATAAAAACTGGCAACAGTGAATGGAAGAAATACAGTTAAGATAGAATGTTTAAAGATGCCTTACCTCTTTAATAATGTTTCCAGCAAATTTCCTCACAAAATGCAGTATTTCCCTATTGTTATTTCAGAAGGTGAAACATTATTGCTTGCTCACAGACTCACGAACGGCTACAAAACGGGAAATAATAACCTTACATTTTCGCAGGTGCAACAATCACTTCGTTTAATTAACATCTGGCGGCAAACCGATTTTCATTCGAAACAGATGATTAGAATAAAAATAAGAGCGGTTGGTCATCTCACCCGCATGGCTATCTCCCCCGGAATTACCCTACACGAACTTGTCTTGCTATCCACCCCCAATCTCTAACATCCATAAGGATTTTTTTTGTTCAATATGATTTTGTTTTTAATGATACACAGAACAGATAAATATTTCCATTCCGACAAATGAAATTACTGAACCAAATGATGGTGGAATATTTTTAGACGCAAAGCGTGTAAGTAACTTGTTTGTAGTTACAGTGTACATTTTAACAATTTAATCAACCTCTCAACAACCATAGCACAAAGCAAGATAGTTTGAGAATATAAATCTAAAAGGACGATAATAAGAAAAAAGGTTCTCATCTCATAACGACAAATTCATAAACGGGTTAAGATCGTCAAAGAAGAATCATGGATGAATATAATTATAATAGGATGCGAAACTGCGGTCAGCACTATCTGACGGAAGGGGGTTCAAATAAGATGATCGATCAGCGACCGACGTCGTGGGTGGTGAACATTAGAACTACGTGTTGGGTAGATTACCCAGAGTTCTCTCGAGACGAACAGACGATGCTCGAAAAGACAACAAGATGGTAGCCAGAAACTTGCTAATGAGTGGACATAAAGTGATACTATGTGTGTGTATAAGCGGTGTATGTTAAACAGTGATGTTTATGGACGTTGTAAAAATAGTGTTGTTAAATGTATTGTAAAGTAATAGTAATATAATAAATTGAAATATCTAAGTAGTTTTTGCAGAATTTTCCATTACGCTGTACAATAAATACCCAAATAATACAATCCCAATTATCTAACCTTTTGAGTTATTTTCTGTCTCTCTTTGGTTATATTTTAATTGGGTAGTGTAAAATAGATCGTCTCTTTTATCTTCCTGTTGGCTCCGGTAAGAATTTCCAGTGGAAGATGGTGTGAGAAATAAAAATGTAAATGTTTTATTTTAAATTGGGTTAGTTGAGAATATCGATGAGGGTGGGGGAAGGAATATTTTCAGCATAGCTTTCGTCATCAGATGTGCTGCTAAGTGCATGGAGTAATTAGTTTTTATTTTCGCTACTTGGTGCTTTGCTAGATGTAATAAGTTCTCCTGCGTCCAATAGATGGCAGCATGACCAGTTTCTACATTAGCGCCTCTAGTATGTGTTACGGGAAACTCAGTAAATTTCGCATCCTATTATATATTCATCCATGGAAAAATGTTACAAAAAGTGTATTTAATCATAGTTTATTATTCAGTGTTGCCAATTCAGTGGTTTTCCCGCTAGATCTAGCGTTTTTCATTGTCAGTTTAACGGGTAAAATTTATGAAATTTGTATTGCTCATAGGCCTATAGGGATTTAGCGGTTTTTTTAATACTTATAGCAGTAAAATGATCATATTTTTACATTGACAATATAGTAATTTAGCTGTTTCTGCACTGTATCTTAGCGAGTTTTTAAGAACTGAGTTGGCTACAGTGTTATTATTACATAGGCGGTCCCTCTGTCCCCTGTCGACAAATAAGTGTAACTAATTCCTTGTTGGTATTGAAACCTCCACAAGTGGAGTACTATCACAGTCGTGACTGTATATACTAATATACAGTCACGAAGCTCAATACATAGTAAATATGCATGCATAGATAGTTGCTAACCACTAGGATCGCTAACATCGCCTCATTACAGACAATGGGAAATAATACCTGCACAGTCTATTGTTCCTAGCACTCTCCCAACTCAAGCTTCATGACTGTATATACTAGACAGAGGTACTACCTTCAGACTACGGAACGATGAGTTGAAACGAACGAATGAATTATTATTTCTTTGTGATATCCATGATATTTTATATCCCAAAATATTCTATTATTACGAAAGTCTCGCAAATCATCTATGTCTAGTGATCTGTCAAGACATTATCCCAATTTTTCTCTTTCGTATGGTCTTTTTTCCCTGCGAGCTCAAGACTGGACTTATTTGGTTATCCTTCCTTGAGACACTCTCATCATGTTTCCTGTCAATTTACCTCCTTCCTTTGAATTATACGCAATGTACTCCTATTAAATTTTACTATATAATCCGCTAGCTTTATTTTCCCATCGTCAAGATGCGCTATCATTATCCGCAGTTTCACTGCCGGATTCCGTCCTGTACTCGAAGTTCGCAAAACAGTCGGAAATGTATATTTTTGCCTGTATCTCATTATTACGAAATCAACAGGAGAACATCTGCAGTCTGCAAAGCATTCTGGAGCCTGAAGTCCATATTACTCGAAAAATCCATCAACAGAAAACTTAGATTCGAAGTCCTCGAGTCATGCATATTCCCAATACTCTTACACGGATGCCAGACGTGGTCGTTAGTAGATAAACTCAAACAATCCATTCTAGTATGTCAAAGGAAAACGCAGAGAAAGATACTGGGTGTCTTACTCCAAGACAGGATCTCAAACGAAGAACTACGCAACCTCTCCAGCGACGCGGATGTCTTGGCAAGGGCAACAAAGCAAAAATGGAAGTGGGGAGGACACGTGGCAATGCTAAATCCAGAAAGATGGGTGTACGCAGCTACAATGTGGGACCCATACACGGGGAAGAGAAGACAAGGGCGACCAAGGCGCAGATGGGCAGACATACTCGCAGCGAGGGCCGGAAAACAGTGGTCAAGAATAGCAAGAGACAGGAAAAAGTGGAAGGAACTAGAATAACACTTAAGTGAAGTGAACATTGTACAATCTAAGGTGCATACAGCTTGTAAGAGGAAAGTTAGTGTCAGTGATATATATCATAGTGCCAAAAATCTTATTTGGAATGGCTCACCAAGTAAGTTACATCGAGCCATCCCTTTCTTAGGAGGACTTTGCCCTACACGGGACATTACCAGGCTATTCATTCATTCATTCATTCATTCATTCATTCATTCATTCATTCATTCATTCATTTATCCATTCATTCATTCATTCATTCATTCATTCATTCATTCATTCATTCATTCATTCATTCATTCATTCAATCAATCATTATTACCGGTATAATTATATTATATCAAAAATAGAAATAAATTGATATGTTTACTTAAGTATATTTTACATTATGTGTTAATTTATTTACGGTTTTCTTTTTCAAAATGGTTTGCCTCTTTCTACCGGTTTGTTTTGTACAATTATACGTTTCTCCCCATTCTCTAACTAGGTTACGCACTGTCGGAAGACTGAGAACATTGACATATGGAAAATTCTCTGCAGTCCTCCTCTGTACAAGGTGTCTGCTTTAAGCCGTTCATTTTTGTTTAGGCTGCCCAAAAATCAGTCCAGACATGTGGAAGGTATTTAATTGTTTCGCATGCGGAACAAGGGGTGTGTTTAACGTCCACAGTCATCGTACGTTAATGTTACGAATTTTAGTTTTCTTGTGATAATTTTATGTTAAACATGTGCAGTCAATCTGTTATATTAATTGTTTATTTACTTTCGGCTTTCCGTTTCTTATAGTCGCGTTTTTATTGGATATCGGTAACCTTTTATCGTATCATTTGCACTTTGAGAGTTTTCGCATCCTCCCTGTACGCTAAGCAGTAGGTAGTGACGTATTTGGTGACGTTCGTAAAACTTCAGAAAGAATCATTATACGATATTTCCCGCTACTTTAACATTTATCATGTCGTAGCTCCTATGATAGTCAAACAATCGCGCTGTAATTTTCTTAATTGGCAGCTCAATGTCTAAGGAGAGAGAGAAAAAAAAAGAAATGAAAATCTTTTTTAAATAGTATAAAAAATAGTAACTTCGATGTGATCTGTTCAAAACAGACATTTACACCTTCAAAAGATGATAAGCGGCAAACGTTTTTGTTTTTCACCCTAGATGGGGGGGCAATTTTTTTTAGGTTATTTTACGACGCTTTATCAAGATCTCAGGTTATTAGCGTCTGAATAAAATGAAGGTGATAATGCCGATGAAATGAGTCCGGGATCCAGCACCGAAAGTTACCCAGCATTTGCTCATATTGGATTGAGGGAAAACCCCGGAAAAAACTTCAAGCAGGTAACTTGCCCCGACCGAAAATCGAACCCGGGCCACCTGGTTTCGCGGTCAGACATGCTAGCCGTTACTCCACAGGTGTGGACGGGGTCAAATAAAGAGAAATGTTGAGAAAGAATGAAAATTACTATTAATAGTGGTCTTTACTCAATATCTTCACTGGTTTCCGAGTTACGGCCTGTTAAACAAAGGAGAGTTTTCGCCTTGGAGAGTACTCACGAATCAATCCTTTTGTCTCTTGAAATTGCAACGAAAAATACTTTCCTGAAACTTCTTTTACTTCGACCTGAATAATTTACTCATCTTGAGCTGTTCTAAGTAGATGAATATCATCCACAGTGGTAAATCTCTCAGGTCTTCCAACTAACACTCTATATACCGGGGTCACTCTATATTTCTGGATCCAGCCATACGTGCTACATGATCTGCCCATCTCAAGAATACAATGCGTGGAGTTTTGCATTGTGTAACTTTCTTCGAACTCCTGCAACTTCAATTCTCTTAGCCCCAAATATTTTCCTTAGCACCTTATTCTCTAATAATCCTAACTTCTGTTCCTCTCTCAAATTGAGAGTCCAAGTTACACAACCATACAGAACAACCGGTAATATACGGTAACTATTTTATAAATTCTAACTTCCAGTTCTTTTAAAGCAGATTGGATGACAAACGCTTCTCAACGGATAATTAACAGGTATTTCCCATATTTATTCTGCGTTTAATTTCCTCCCGAGAATCATTTTTTTAGTTGGTTATTTAACGACTAGATTATTTAGCGTCGATGAGATTGGTGATAGCGAGATGGCATTTGGCGAGATGAGGCCGAGGATTCGCCATAGATTACCTGACATTCACCTTACATCTGGGGAAAACCTCGGAAAAAAACCCAACCAGGTAATCGGCCCAAGCGGGGATCAAACCCACGCCCAAGCGCAACTTCAGACCGGCAGGCAAGCGCCTTAACCGACTGAGCTACGTCGGTGGCTCCGAGTATCATATATATTTGTTACTGCTGCTCCAAGATATTTGGATTTTTCCATCTTTTCAAAGGCCAAGTTAAATTTCCAATTTTTATATTTCCATTCCATACAATATTCTGGTCACGAGACATAATCATATACTTTACCTTTTCGAGTTTTACTTCCAAACCTATCTCTTTACTTGCTTCAAGTAAAATTTCCGTGTTTTCCCTAATCATTTGTGGATTTTCTCCTAACATATTCACGTCATCCGTATATACAAGCAGCTGATGTAACCCGTTTAATTCCAAACCCTGTCTGTTATCTTGGACTTTCCTAATGGCATATTCTAGCGTGAAGTTAAAAAGTAAAGGAGACAGTGCATCTCCTCGCTTTAGCCCGCAGTGAATTGGAACACTGTGCTAAAATTAGTAATTGAGCTGGACATTCCAAAATATCCGACTATAATTGCAATGTGTGAAATTTCATTTACCTAATACCCGTAGCCTATATTATAAGTCAGCAATGGATAATGTTTCATTACGTAAGGAATGAAAGGCGATTTGCTATTCCTTTTGTCATAAATAACGTGCAGGTAATCAGTAACACTGGACACAACAAAGGAAGAAAACAAAATATTGTTTCATCGTTAATTTATGTCTTTAGTTACGGAAATGTGGCATCAGTCACCATTTCACCATAACGCATGAAAAATCTAAACAAAATACCTGAATATAAATGTAATGAAAATGCTTCCGCTAACAAGGCTGTTACCGAGCACTGGTGCAACAGTAACCTACAGCAATTTTATAATTAAGTGGTTCTTTATTTCTATCTCTTTCCGACTGCTTTCTTTCATCTCGTTCTCCTTTGTTACGCATCAGGCCATTTCTCCTTTTTCCCTCTCGAACAATAGGAGCGAATGTTTTAACGTCTTCTCCTACGAAATGAGTATAGTAGGGAAACCTCTGCCGACGCATATAGGTATAAAAAGAAATGGAACTCTCTTTTTGAGTCAGATCACATTTCACCTTCACGCAGAAGAGACTTAACTCGATCATGGAATTCATTAAGGTAGGCCTAAACAGTGCAAGAATTGAGCCTTGAAGAAGTTTGTGATTGTGTAGTTTGTTGCAAAATTAGTCTCGGAAAAATATACCTTAAACAATTCCAAATAACTAATACTTATTACTATAAATTAAGATTGTAGTGCACAAACTATTGATTTTGAGTTGAAATTCAGTTGGTTCTGGTTCGATTTTCGGTAGATGAGGGATAATTTTATCCCTTCTGTATAGGAATTGGATCTAAGTTTCACGTGGTATATTTGTTTTGTTATCTTAAGCAGTGACAGTGATGACTTCCGGAGTGAACTGGTTAATAGAGATAGGCTACCTCTCTTAGTTATAGCACAGTCTACTATATACAGTCACGAAGCTTGAGTTTTGAGGGTGCTAGAAACAATAGACTGTTACGGTACTATTTTGCATTGCCTGTAATGAGGCGACATTAGCGATCCTAGTGGTGAGCAACTATGTAATGTTTGCATATTTACTACGTATTGAGCTTCGTGACTGTATATACTAGACTGTGGTTATAGTTTCCTCTTTGGATTTCAGGAGTATTTTAACTATTCTTTCCAAATTTCAATCAACCTATATAAAAATTTAATTTTGAAAAGATTAGAAATGAATTAATCCTTTTCTTTTAGTTGTACATAAATCAACCAAAACAATTAGAGAGTTACGTAACAAATATGGATTTCTGTAATTTAAAAGTTAATACCAGTAATAATAATAATAATAATAATAATAATAATAATAATAATAATAATAATTCAGTATGCGACAGAGGGCAAAGAGCTACACGCCCAATGCTGGTCTCACATCTATGTGCTTCAGAAGAGGTGAACAAACATCCAACCATTACTGGGATAACATGTCGTTACCACGATTTTAAAAATAGTATATTAATAAATAATATACATTTTAAAGATTATTTTAGATAGATTTTTTTTTAACTTAATGATGTTAACGAAATAATATACACTTAGCAGATCATTGCGTATTCATCAGGCATACTGCATACGCAAATTTCATTAATAACAATAATAGTAATAATAATAATAATAATAATAATAATAATAATAATAATAATAATAATAATAATAATCCTGTGTAAGGCCAAGACCTACCAGTCGACGCTTGGCCTCACGTCCACATACGTCAAATGAGGTGAACGATCATCCAATCGGTGTGGGGTTAATATATGATTAGCAGGAATTAAAAATTGTATATTAAAATATAAAATAGAGAATCTGAATATTGTTTTAGTAAGAGTTTTCATATTAAAGCTAGTGGTGAGATAATCTACTGTTAGCAGAGAACGGTATATTCATCAAGGCATGTACGCAATGACACGAAAATATAATAATAATAATAATAATAATAATAATAATAATAATAATAATAATAATAATAATGATAATAATAATAATATTTATAGGAGTAAACTCTCTGAAAATGTATGTCATATCTTCATTTGGTTTCTCTATCGTTTCTTGGATCGTGCAAAGTTTTTTTTCTCCCACCTCCTTTACCGGATTACAGTTGTAAGTAAGTTGTGTTGCTCTGCTTTCCCACTCTGGTGCTATTTTGATGCTAATTTTTTTGTGTGTTGGTTGATATCATTAGTGGGCTTGTACTTCTAAGTTACAACATCATCAATTTTCCCACAAGTTGTCACTGGATACGTTTCTAAAACTGTCCTATACGTATTTTGGAACGTCGTTCAAGCTAGTTTACCTAGATCCTAGATCCCATGATTCGCTAACAAAACAACCAAAATTTTTAAAAGTTTAATTAGCATTTCCCTTGTTAATATTTATAACTTTTAAATATAATATCCCGTAAATAATACACATGATTTTAAGTTTCATATAGTCATGTTTTGTATAAGACATAAAATTTCAATGTTCAGTTATTTAATTAATTATTCTTCAGTAAACATTTCACAGTATTTCTAATTCCTCTTCCCTTGAAATTTACTGGAGTGTTTTTGGAAGCGATTATACTAATATTGGACTGTATACTGCTGCTAAATTTCTGTCAGTATATGGGACGAGTGTCCATCCAGCAACATGTTGACTTGTTGAAGCTGCGATAGGTAGCCTGTAGGAATCCGGTTCCGGGAGCCAGCTATAATTGGGGTGGGGGGTGGTTCATCGTACCAACCGAACAATACCTTCGTTCGGGTCGGATGATTTGTCATATCATGGGACCGACAGAGAGGTGCAGACGACTATGAAATGCTGGTTCCGATACCAGGTGGTTGACTTCTACGACACAAGCATACAAAAATTGAAACCACGGTATGACAAATGTCTCATTTCCAGTGGAAGATATGTTGATAAATAGCGCAACAATAGCTGTATCTGTTTTAATAAATCTTTCCATGCAATTATGCTTTTTTTTCTGTAAACAGTCCCAGGGAAAATCACTTTCTGGACGACCTCGTAATTGCGGTCGAGTGGCCAAAATTTGTATAAGCACTTCTTTTGACATTATTAACATGGTGGAGAAAAAAAATAACTTTTTTTATCTGCCCTCATCAGAATGTTTGCTTGTAAGCATAAATATCAAATATAGAATGTCGACATTGCAGTCATTTGGCAAACGATGATTCCAATAATGGTTGTAGTAGTAGCAACAGTGGTAGTACTTCAGCTGTACGATAAATGTAGATGTTTCAGAATATATATTAATTGTGGAAAACGGTGAGTGTTAATCAATTTTCATTCGAAATACTTCATCGCTTCCAAATTCATTCATACATAAAATTTCGTATATGATACCTGCACAAAATTACAGACTCGCATGAGTACAACTCACGGCAGTGTAACCTTCCGTAGTTGTGAGATACACAAAACAGTACCCTCGGACGTGTTTCGTCGACTATTCGCAGAACTGTGGGACTGAAAGTGCTTTCGTCCGACTGTTACCAAACTCCCACGTCTAGGTTCCGGGAATTTTTTTTCCCATCTCATTCTCTCCCTCTCTCCCGCGACTACATCATTTGAATTCAATAGTACGTGCGTAACCATGGCATTTAAATTAAAATTTCTCTTTAAAATCCCTCGCTATTGTTAAATGGGGGATAAAAGTTGTCGTCCACGCAATTATACATGTTTCAGCGAGATACTGGATGCCACAAACGAATGTCTCACGGTATGTGAAAAAAATGAGCTTGCATTGCAACAGCAAATGATGGCTTCCTGCCTCTAGTGTCGGCGTATTAACTCACTTGATCTTTGCAATTGCCGCTTATAGCATGCATATTACTCTGGCGACACATTTTAAACAAAAATGTAACGAGTTCAAGAGGAATAATAATAATAATAATAATAATAATAATAATAATAATAATGTATATACCTATGTATTTATTCACACTGCAAATGGGTATATACCCCGTGGCAGTGGTAACTAATTACACTCAATAATAATTAATAATAATAATAATAATAATAATAATAATAATAATAATAATAATAATAATAATACAGGGAGCATCCTAAATTAAATGAAGCACGATCACTTAAAACAACAATTAAACTAAATCTAATTTGTATCTTAACCCGGAATTCGAACTAAAACCCGCGAGTATGATATGTTCATACCTGCACAAGTACAAGGATATCATTTTATTTTTACTAACATTTTTAATATTAACTTGCCTACCTCTGGATCAACGCCGTTTGCTACCCCCTTCCACGACTGGAGTTCGATGTTAATGGCGTAATATACAAACTTTACTAGGTATAGGAGGGAAGAAAAGTAGTTCATCCATTTACGTCAACTAGGAAATATTGCGCTTTTGAGTTTGATCATTTTAATTAGGTTTTTGTTTAATCAAAATACAGTACAGTATTAACAATGAGTGTTGTTACTCACGAACTGAGCTTTCCATGCGGACGTATTGATTATGCAGTGTATATTATACTGGCTACAGCACATTAACGTACAATATAGAGAATGAAGTTAAATTGAAAATTAATCATAATATGGATATTTAAACACATTTTTTAAAATGGTGGCCGTTCATTTCGATACCGACTTCAGTTCTAATGTGCATATTATCGTACTATAGACTATTGTACCTAATTCCAATTACCAGTTTCGTTCTTCGTACTAGTAACTTATGTTGAAATAATTCTGTACCTACTCTATAAAAGAGTACCTTACGTACTGTAAATTCAATCTTCACTTCTACCCGACCCGAAAAGATAAAATTACTCAGACGTACTATCTACTGTCCGTCCAAGTGGTTATGTCGTTGGGTCGTAGAAGGGGAGGAAATCACGTGACAGTTAATTACTTAACGAGGCCCATTTATTTAAATTATTTTAAACAGTTGTATGGGTATAATATTGCGTAGACGTCCAATTCCTAACAGAAATTAATGTTCTCAGAAAAGAGCTAAGACAGTCCAGCCACTAGCTGGCGAATAAAAGCTGGTGGGGGAAACCGGGATACGACTTAGGCAAATGGACAACAGTACCTGTGCGCAAATGATTAAATATTGAAAGCTCTTTCGTCACTGGAAACGCGAACATATTTTTGGAACGTACTGTTTGCTATGACCGTAAGGCTACTAGGACTGTATATGCTGTCTTGGTTCTGTGTGGAGGACGGTTGAACTTCATTAGTAGAAGGCGTGGGAGTGAAGTACATTCAAAAACTCAGGTACAATAAAAATTGAAGTAAAAATAAAATTATGTCCCTGTACCTTTCAGCACTACACTCATTTCGCCGACAACTCACTCACTACACTGGAACTACTACACATTTCACTGATTCTAATAATAATAATGATAATAATAATAATAATAATAATAATAGATTATAATGCATTTCTGTCCTGTGTTTGAACTTGATATCTCGAATTCTTTGGAACTAGCCTACTTATAGTTTTCATTACTACATATTACTCTGATGATAAACCTACAAGCAAATCCGAAAAGTTACCGATGTAAGTTTCAACACACGGTGTTAAATTCAAAACTATTCTGAAAAATAATTAATATATTATATATTTTATTTAAAAAACAACAGACCAATGACATTAGTAAACCACAAAGATCCCGAATTCTAGAAAACAGAAATCTCTGTTTGAAAAATAATAAGGCGTTGGACAGAGTGCATTGGAATAAACTGAAGAAAATCCTGAAGAAAACAGGTGTTGGTTGAAAAGAGAGGAGGGTGTTCAGTAATCTCTATATGAAAAATCGAATCAAAAACAAGATGGGAAAAGAAATGTCTTAAGGAAGTGACATAGCGAGAGGAGTACGACAAGGATGCCCTTTATCTCCTACCCAGTTCAACATCTACTTGGAGGATTTAGTGAAGAACTGTTTTCAGAACATGGAAGGAGTGATAGTAGGAGGAAGAAGAATAAAGTGCGTAAGATATGCTGATGATATTTCTGTTAGCAAAAGAAGAGATGATACTAAGGGTTGTGCTAGTGAAACTAAATGACAACTGTGAGCAGTATGGGATGAAGATAAATGCAAACAAGACGAAGTTATTGTAGGATTCTTGTGTTTTCTTTGGCATCAATTCAAAATTGCTCTATTAATCTTCGACATAATCATCACATCGGTGTGAAGAAGTCTCATCTTCCATGTTTCATCACGGAAAAACTGAATTCGATAAACACACTATTTTTCCGCGCTACTCAAAGAAGAAAACGTTTGAGTCTAATGACAAGAAAACAAAAGTAACTGTTGTTGTAGAAAGAAAAACTTCTGTAAATAAAGTAAAGGCAAATAATTGTTCTCATATCCATGTTTAATAATACTAAATGAAGAGTCCACTGCAAAAATTATGGATATCACTTTCTTGTCGAAAATGAACCAAGACTGTCAATGCATAGCTTAAGACATATAGAATGTACATAGAGAGTTATATGACATTAACACTGATAGTCATTGTCCAGTAATGATCGGAAAGTCACAGTTAAGCTTTGAGCGCTAAGCATTGCAAACTTTCAATTGCTTCTCCAGCAAAAGGTATTCCAAATGACATCCATCATTCTTGCAGTGGACTCTTCAAATAGAAATAATAATGAATACTGTATATAGTATATCTTGATATACGTTTCTTGAGTCCTGAAGATTTAAATGTAATTATATCAGCCAATTTATGCAGGTTTATAACTGCGTTAAGATTTCCTTCTGAATCCTTTAATTGAAATGTAAAGTCGCGGCAAGGGACAGCTAGAGAATGGCAACACTCCTCAGCGTGTTCCCTCTCCCTACAAGCCAACCACACGGGGAGGAAAAGAGCACGTGACCTTGCGTGACAGTTTGTTTACATTAAACTACCTTTTGCCGCGCATTGAAATCACCTTCCAAGATGAAAACGTAAGTAAATAATTAAAATAATATCCTTACATATATGTCTATTCTCAACATAAAATAAAGGAATGAAACTCATTACATTCAATCCAATTTTTAAGGATTTCACTATTACTTATTACTTGATTCTTGAAATGCTGTGCTATCTTGAAAAGCTGCATTTTTCATTTGATGTGGAATTTTGGTTCAGTTTGTGCGCAGAATTTGCCGGAGAAGCAATGGTGGCTTATTAAAGAAGAACGATGACTCCAATCTCATATTTACATCAGAAAAAGAGGATACCCCAATTGTTGGCGTAAATCACAACTGGATAAGACCTAAAAATATATAGTTTCTTATTCTGCTTACTTTGCAGTTTACACACGAAAAAAAAAATGTAAACTTGATTTCGGATCTTCATTCTTGGAACAAAATATATTAATTCAAACAATGCATGGACTTTCAAAGTTATGTCATATCTAGATCGTATTCACTTTCTTCTAACATATACCGTATTATCAAATAAAGGATCTTCACTTTATAGACTACCTTATGCTCTAGAACAGTACTTAATTAAGGACATTTGAATGATGTCACACTGAAAGATTTGATCAGTTACGGACACTTGTGCATAAAGTAGGCCACGCGTTACATTTGACGGACTCAAATGTGTTCCACATACTCAAATAAAACACAGAGACAAGAATCAGATAAAGAAGTCTGTATCACACATCTACTCGATAATAATGTAACAGGAAACGTCCAAAGATAACAGTTTCATACGTATCGTAATATTTTATTCTTATTGCTTTATAAAATATGGAGGAAACTTAGAGATGATTTCGTGATAATTGACCAATAACCGAAAGATAATAAATTGCAGTAAGAACCGACTACTAGGAGAAAACCTATTCTAGAGCTTACAATCTTCGTTGGTCTAGTGCAGAAATGTCAATGAGTGCTCACTGTAGAAATTTGCTCGCTCTAGCCAGCCCTTGCCCATAGTTACACAGATCACTTCCACTCCCGCGGCTGTGAGGGGGTAGCAAGTGTCATGTATAGCAGGGGTGAGCACACATGCTTTTCAGTCTCAAACCGAAAAATGCCACAGCAAATTTTCAATTAGAACTCATTCATCTCGTGTGTGACAGAAATCTGGTACAACAATACAAAGAGAATGATGATGTTTCCTTGTACCAATCAGTTAATCGCTCCTGCTTTCCTCAATTACATAAGTTTGGTACAGAAATCACTTCAGTATTTGGAAACACATACAGTTTTTTTCAGAATTAATCTCAATAAAATTAAACAGAAATCTCGTTTATCAGCTCCTAGCGTAGGTACATAACGAGACTTGTTGAAAGTATTAGGGCTAAACAGAATAATGACATAATTGTTTTAAACAAACAGTGTTCTACTGAAGCAACACAAAATTAAAATGTTTGATAATGTCCTTTTTAGAGCTAAGAACCTCTTAACGTCAAAAAATAGCACTGACTAATACACTCCTGAGTTAATTTAACTTGTTCCCTAAATTAATTAATTATTTTAAGTAATAGTAGTTCATACGAATTAACGCCTTAATTTACAGTCAGTTGTGTAGTAACTACAGAAAGGTCAGTTTATGTTTATATCATCATCATCATCATCATCAATAACGTTTTATTATTCAGAAGGAAAGATACCGATAATATGATTTATCTATTGCATCAAGAGCACAATCTGTTTACGTTCTTAGTAGGGCCTAATACACTTTTATTTTCAGAACACAATATTAAGAGTTACATGCGGATACGAATATTATTGCTTTTAGTGCAACTATCATGCAGTTATTTGTAGTTTGTAGTGATATTTACGTTGTGTACAACACTCCCCGTCCCGCGCCGTGGCGTCGTGGTCTAAGGCATCTTGCGTTACAGAATGCGCGCTGGTTCGAGTCCTGATGGGGAAAGAAATTTTCTCATGAAATTTCGGCCAGCGTATGGGACCGGTGCCCACCCAGCATCGTGATGCACTTGGGGAGCTGCGATAGGTAGCGAAATCCTGTTGTGAAAACCAGCTATAACGGCTGGGGGGGATCATCGTGCTAACCACACGATACCTCCATTCTGGTTGGATGATCGTCCACCTCTGCTTCGGCATGTGGGCGTGAGGTCAGCAGCCGGCTGGTCGGTCTAGGCCCTTCACGGGCTGTAGCGCCACGGATTATTACTTACAACCCTCCCCTTTGAGCTGGACGCTCTCCTCTCCTACATCAGACCAGGTACCCACAGTAACACAAAGCCTTGGTTTTTCTGAAACGACGCATGCGAGTTGCGAGGCCCGCCTCGCACAAATCCGGACTATACGAGAGATAATGAGTGGTTTCTATAACTGCGAGGTACGCAGAGAGCTGCAGTTGAGGAAAGATTCTATGTTTCATCATGGTTGCGATATCAGGAGATCAGGCGACAATGGTTGCCTCACGCACTGAATATCTTCAGTCCAGAGACAGAACTATGCATTTCAATACTAATACATTTAACTACCATTGCATTTCAAAGCCATGTCTTGTATAACGTGTGTATGGAAGCTTTCTTAATTCTTAATGACAGAAAACTTGGATCATTGAAGTTATTATAGGAAATGGACCCATTTTAATTTATGAAGAGCAATAATTTAAACGAGTTGCACAGAGATTTTCCAAGTTTCTCTGTAAAAAATGTCAGCGCAATGTTTTATTTTTTTCTCTGCAGGTACTTGGTGCTTTCCTTCTGCTAGCCGTTGTCCGAGGAGGTCATCTGGATCAGTCTGCAGGGTACGGTGGTGGTTCTTACGCGGTTCCAGCTGTCTCGTCGTCTTACGGAGCGCCTGGAGGAGGTTACACTGGGGTATCATCTTACGCAGCGCCGGCGAGCGGAGGCTACAATGCAGGTTACAACAATGGCGGCTCGTCTTACGCAGGCGCCGGGTATCAGTCAGGAGGCCATGGAGCTTACGACGAACAGGTGAGACATTAAGAAGTCGTTAAGGTGAATGTCACCTCACGGCATTCCGACCGAACATGATTTAGGTTTCTGTAGAAACTTTATTTTTCGCATCTGAACACTATCGACGAGTAATAAGAAAGTCTTTAAAATTCAGCACCTTTAGTCAGAAAATGGCGAATGAGTCACAAAGAATATCGTCGGCTTACAAGCAAAACACATTAAGTCAAATGTATTACCTCTTAGAAAAAGGCGTTTTGAAAGGTCTGGACAAAAAATGAATCCCCAAAATATTATTTTTAATAAGTTGTTTTTCTTTATGTGTATTTAATTTTCCCCACCTAGGGAGTGCAGGACCTTATAGTTGGTGGTGGGGTCGAGAAGATGCAAAATTTATGGTAAGGAAACTCCTTGAAGCATTTGACGCAGGGGGACTGAAAGTTAATATGAGTAAAACCGAATACCTGGTGATAGGTGGAGATGGACGAAATATAAAGTTACCCCAAGGAATAATTAAAATAGTGAAGGAGTTTAAATATTTGGGGTCGGTTTTGCATGAGACTGGAAATTGTAAAGCGGATATAGATTATAGGATAATGCAGGGTAGAGGAGCAATAAAGATGTTGAATGGAGTGCTATGGAGCAGGACAATAACAATGCAAACAAAAAAGAGAATTCTTGAGGTTATAGTGGAAAGTATATTGACATATGTGGCTGAAGGTTGGAGTCTATCGGAAGGCCAAAAAAGTAAGATACAGGCAGTTGAAATGGGCTGCATAAGGAGAGGTGCTAGAATATCCAGGCTGGAAAAGAGAAGAAACGAGGATGTTAGAAGGATAATGAACATGGAAGAATCGATGATTGCAAGAATTGAGAGTAGACAACTTCAGTGGTATGATCATGTAAGGAGGATGGATGAGGGGAGGTGGCCAAACGTGCTACTTCAGTGGTCTCCAGCTGGTAGAAAGAAACGAGGAAGGCCTAGAAATTCATGGAGGGCTGGAATATTGAGGATGATGAATGATAAGGGACTAAATGAGCAGGATTGGAATGACAGCCGCAGATGGAAAATGGAGAGGCCCTCAAAAGTAAAGTAAGTATTTAATTTTCAATTCTAAGTTTATACACATGCATTACCTACATTATATACACTTAATATTTTAGCATAAGAATTCGCTTTGGCGCCGGAGATTGAACACGGGTCCTTGATTCAACACGGGTCCTTGATTCAACGTACCAAGCGCTCTGACCACTGAGCTACGCCGAATTCAATCCACAGCACCGGATCGAACCTTCCTCCTTCGATGTTTCCCTTTGTGGCCTGACTCCAAGTTAGGCATATATTATGTGTTGACATGTATCCAATGTCAACTGCCATTATACTAGGAACGCACTCAGCTGAGTGGCTTTTGGCTGGTAATCCGCAGTTATATGCACTGCTAGCTGAGAGAATATTATAGATATATTAATTTGCCCTACAGAATTTATCTGTAATATTGACACTTAATTTTTCTCCTAAAATATTAAGTGTCGATATTACAGATAAATTCTGTAGGACAAATTAATATATCTATAACATACATTATATACGCCTTTTTATCAGAAATAATATTTTAGACTTAATGTCTTTTGCTTGTAAACAGACGATATGCTGTGATATTTCCTCTACGTAAGAGTAGAAATGACACAATGGCTATCAGTTTATCCGTATGCTTATGACAGTAATTAAGTAAGTAGTGTCCAATGAGTACGCCTGTAATCAACTTCAATAAATTCAGGCCTGCTAAGCTTCGAAAGCTGTTCTTCTCTCTGTTGCGAACAGGTTGTAAACTTTACTTGTCTGAATCTGGATATGTTTTTTACAGTACAGTATTTCTTATTTTACCCCCTGTTTCATATTTAAAATTTTAAGTGGTTCCAGAAATAGCTACAAAATGGAGACAGCTATATTTTTAACGATATCAGCGCACTCTTTATATTTCAATTTCATATAATCACTCAATCAACTGTGACCTTACTGAGTTTTACCCAGTTGAAAGAGGATAAATGGGACATAACTCTTCTCTTTAAATTCTACTTATTAAGTTATAACAGTTTACATCCTAATTTGGTCTATCATTTCCTTCACCAATAAGTCTCTTCAGCTGAAGAAGCCACCAGTGTATCTCTAGCATTAAATGCGCTTGCCTTCTGATCCGGAGTTGTGTTCCAGCGTGGATTCGAGTTCCGTTTAGCCTAATTATTACCTGGTTGGTGTTTTCCCGAAGTTTTCTCCAACTGTAAAGCGAATGTCGGGTAATTCACGGCGAATCATAGGCCTTATCTCGTCAAATACCATTTCGCTATCACCAACTTCACAGACGCTAAATAACCTATTAGTTGATACAGCACCATTAAGCATCCAACTAAAATAATCAAATTGTTCAGTACAATGAACAGAGAATCGAGACAAGTGACAATCGGACTCGGAGCTCAGATTTCTGTTTAGTCAAACCCAGGAATTCTTTTAACCAACATAGTACCGGACGTGGCTTTTATGCATCCATTCTTTCGATTTCTACATTTGCTTAGATTAATATAGCCTAAGAATCATTTTCGAGTTTTGCAGCAATTCCTGTCCATGGCAAATATAACTACTATGTTTCATATTTACTATATAAATTAAATTTTGATATAGTCAATAGAACACAAAGAACAATTGGGAGAATTTTATAATTGTGCTTCAAAGTATTACACATTTCAATGATTTCCATAAGTTAGTTGAAGTACCTGTAAATATAAATTGTCCACAACCATAAAATTGAAATAATATCGCTTTATAACTTCACAGATGGTGGGAAGATTCAGATGCACTTGTTTGAAAACTAACTTCTACTAAATTAGTACAAAACCTAGGCATTTTACATGCTCACTCTATGAAATTTAAACGTAGAAAATAATTTTCAAATGCGTCATAAAATATTGATGTCCTTGGTGTTACCAAATATGTCTGTGGCAATATTTATATATTTGCAATTGGTTTCTGGACTCTACTGTAGAGTGTGCTGATATCAGAGCATATTCCTCCCAGATATACAGATGGAAAGAAGAATTGCTTTAAATTGTGTAATTGTGCTTCAAGTGTTACATATATAAAGGTAGGTTAGGTTAAATGTATGTTCTTTGAGTTACTTCATATTTTGACAGTAATAATAATACTGAAATGTAAATTATTTTTACTAAATGTGCGACAGGATTTATCCAATGATATCCTCTATTTACAGGTTTAACTATAAACCCAAAATGATTAAAAGCACAATTTGCAATTATATTTGTAGGAGTAAATATAACATTCTGTTTTGCAGTAGATAATGCAACACTTAATCGATTCTTTACATTTCCTTTGTTTTTATAACGTAACTTCAATTCCATACAGGCATTTTTTTAATTATAAAAAATCTAAACATAATCAAATGTCACCAGAGTTCTTGTTCTTTGTGTTACCACAAAATACATAGGAACCAAAATGACTAACACCAACCCTATTAACATTCCAATTAAATGCTTTGATAATTATAAAAAGTGTGTGCCATAAATCAGATCACTTAAACTGAAGTATTTCAAGTACTTCGGGGAATTTATAATTTTCCATTTCTGATCCTCTCTATTGCTGCGAACTCAGAGAATGACCATATAAATCAATTGAGCAGTTCTCTTTTGAAGTGGCAATGGGTTTCATGATCCAGCCGTAGTTAAAGCGCAGATTTCAAACTACATGGAGGTTATGGTCGTCTATTTTAATTCAGCACAAAATGTGATGCCCTGTACTATGGGCTGGGGGAGCATGCTGCTGTTATTGTGGAAGATTGAAATTATTTACGACGATAGAAGTTCCGCACTTAAATATCGGTAAATTGCATAATAATTAAGAAAAAAACTTATAGTGGAAGGTCCTGGACTCAATCCTTTAGGCAAAATTTGCTCGAAGGTTCACTAAACCTCCTATCAGATTAGCTACCGGTCCTTTCAACGGCGTAAAGGGCGATCGAAACTTGATGCCAACCACACCACCACATTCTAGTGCCGAAGCCAAGAAATCATGCAGTTCTACATCCAGCGCCTTCATGGTATATATTGCGGAGTTATTTTATTAGGTTATTTTACGACGCTGTATCAACATCTAGGTTATTTAGCGTCTGAATGAAATGAAGGTGATAATGCCAGTGAAATGAGTCCAGGGTCCAACACCGAAAGTTACCCATTTGCTCGTATTGGGTTGAGGAAAAACCCCGGAAAAAACCTCAACCAGGTAAATTGCCCCAACCGGGATTCGAACCCGGGCCACGCGCTGACCGTTACTCCACAGGTGTGGACTATATATAGCGGATATCTTTGCCTTTATCTAATGGCGTGTTCTTTATAAAAACTCAGAGAGATGCAGTTGAGCAAAGCTTCTATGTTTCATCGTGGGTACGATATCAGGAGATCAGGCGACAATGGTTGCTTCACGCACTGAATGTCTTCAGTCCAGAGACAGAAATGTAATTCCTGTTTTCATATAACAATAAACGAATTCCTAAAAGATTTGTGGGTAACAATTTCTACCTCCTCTTGGAATTTAAATTGATAATAGATAATACAATACTTTATTTGTTATATTTTATTTTCTACTACAATAAGCGTATTTGAATCAGTGGCTGAAGAGAGTCTTAACACTGTTATCAGTTCGATTCCTGTCTCTTAATTAGTCAATGGATGCCCCTTGTCTTTGTCGATGAAAATCCAGCATCTCATCAAACCAGCCCCTTTGAGACTGCTGTCTATTGTCAGGATAAAGACCGAAATATGGACTTAGTCTATAGCTCCTCAGAGTTTGTAAACAATTACGGCATATGATAATGGTTAAGTAAATATTAATGAAGACTTAATAATAATAATAATAATAATAATAATAATAATAATAATAATAATAATAATAATAATAATAATAATAATAATGTCATTGCTAGAATAAAGATACAATATTGTTTGTTATAATTACATACAAAATCACTCTAGCACTCCCAGAAAGAATACATACTCGTATTTAGAGGACATTTCAAAAAATTATAAAACAAGTATTTAATTAATTGACAAAAAAAACAAGTTAATTGAGAAAAAGAAAAATACAGATAGTACAGTAATTTAAACTTTGTACTCTGTCCCTAAACAATAATTTTTAATAATGATAAAATTGTGCCTGTGTCGGTTACAGTTCCTGGGTAGCTAAGTTGGTAGAGCTTTGGTTCGATACCCGTCCCCGAAACAATTTTTCCCTTGAAATTTTTCAAGTCAGCTTCACAGGGAGCTATACCTGAAAGCCAAATTTGCACAATAATTTTAATCGATTTTTTAAAGTAAGGATCATTATTAACTACTCTGAGATACGATGAAAGAGTAATGGAACGGAGAAAAATTCTCTCCGGCGCCGGGATTTGAACCCGGGTTTTCAGCTCTACGTGCTGATGCTTTATCCACTAAGCCACACCGGATACCCATCCCGGCGTCGGACAGAATCGTCTCAGATTAAGTTCCAACTCTTGGGTTCCCTCTAGTGGCCGCCCTCTGCACTATGTCATAGATGTCTATGAACATAGGACTGAAGTCCACACTTGTGCTGAGGTATACTCGTTATGAGTGACTAGTTGGCCGGGATCCGACAGAATAAATGCCGTCTTAAATCACGAAGTGATTTACGCATATCATAATGGAACGGAGAAAAATTCTCTCCGGCGCCGGGATTTGAACCCGGGTTTTCAGCTCTACGTGCTGATGCTTTATCCACTAAGCCACACCTGATACCCATTTTTCTCCGTTCCATTACTCTTTCATCGTATGATGACGCAGAATATTTGCATGGAAATATCATATGTACTTCGGTACATTAAATAATATAGTCTGAGATAATTTTCCCCATTAATTCTTTTTATACTACAAATCTTTAGAAACTGCAAACATCAAACTCCCGTCTTTAGGGATTACTGAATCAGTCTGTAATATGCAAATCAAGCTTTCAGGTATAACTCCCTCAAAATTATTCAGTCTGTAATAGTTTTTCATTGTATTTTATTCTATGTAACAGATCCTAAATAAACTGAATAAGAACAGCAAAGTAAACTAATGCCTCTCGGAAAAAAAGATCTGTGAATACACTATGCTGGCCTTTCAAGAACTACTTATTTTTGGAATACTGTGTCATACAAGTTCAGGTAACAATAGAATGAACGTATTAAGTCTTTCAAACAGATCAAATTTTCTCCGCACAGAATTAAAGTCTTGCGTTTCAATTGTGAGATTCAGGCTTTCTTTTAATGTCTCTTTGTGGTTCCTTCCCAAGAAAAAAAAAATACAATGACAAAATATTTCAGAGCTCATTATTTGTTTGCCCTCGAAACCTTGACCGTGGCAATTGTCAAATCTAAACGACCTAAGTGAGTGGTAGCATATTCCGGGCTTTGCCTACAAAGTATATTATTTTGAATGTAATTTAGCGTACTGTTAAAATCATAATACGAATGTAATTCTATTATACTTGTGCTTTCACAGTCGTAGGCCTTTAATCCAAAAACTCCTGAATTTGGTACTGCCAGAAGAAACAAGAAAAGAGTAATGATTTCTCAATAACTCTACAGAAACTTAGCAGATAAAGAATACAAAAAAATACAATTACAGCTAGAGCGTCGGTTTTCATCATAGGAGATTCGATAAATTCCTGAGAGCTGAGGAAAATCTGTGACAGGCAGGCTTTCTGAGGTAAATCCACGATTTTGTTACAACTGCACCATTTTTTATGAACTAATGATCATAAATTATATAAATAAATGAAGGTATACAGCTCATATGATGTCCCAATGCAGCTGCAACAATTTTTCCACATATGGGAAACAAATGTACAAATCGTCGTTGTTTCTGCAATAACTCCTATGTGCAAAATATAAAATTTTTCAGTAGGAAGAAAAAAGTCAGAGCCCAGCATTGAGTGCACATTTACAGCGCGACTTAAATTTGTAGTTTTCTGTTAATGAATAGTAAAAATGCGTATTATGCAAATCTGACTTACAGGTATAGCTCCCTGTAAAGCTGACTTTAATAATTTCAAGGTCCGGGGTTCGATACCTGGGATCTTTTAAGATGCGAAAGAGAGGGTGTTGTGTGGAAAGCGACGGAAAGCTACCGCATTTACATTTCCCAAGATAAACTGCAACTGATCAGGAAGAGGAAAAAGAATTTGCTGGGTCACTGGTTGAGAAGAAACTTCCTTCTGAAGGATGCACTGGAAGGAATGGTGAACGGTGGAAGAGTTCGAGACAAGAAGATATCAGATGATAGACGACATTAAGATACATGAATCATAATCGGAGACTAAAAGGAAGACAGAAAATAGGAAGTACTGGAACTACTGGATTTGCAGTGAAAGACCTGCGCTTGGACAGAACACTATGAATGAATGAATTCCGATTTCGCAAACTGTCTTTTATGTGCAGAGCAATATCGATAGAATCGCGTTTATATGAATCTCAGTACGATAGAATTTTCATCTAGATGGACGATGAAATAATTTACTTAAATTTATTCGAAAAAGGTAGTAACTTTGTTTAGGCTATTCGCGTTTAAATTTAATGTTTGTAAAATACCTAGATGTTAAGTGTATGTTCTTTGTAACTTATTTCTCCTGTCATGGATCTGTTGGTATTATGTAGAAATTAATTTTTTATGTAAATCGTTATTTCGTTTGTGGACACCCGTGTGACAAGACGTTTTTTCCGTTACAACCTGTAATTTTTTATTCTTTGTATGCCTAAGCGATCATTTGATTGCCTTTGCTCACAGTGGCGTTAGTGTTGTGTTTACGTCCGTTGTACACTGATATTGCGAGGACAAAAACCTGAGGAAAAGATCAGCAATAATGTATACTACTCATTATGTCATTTCGCTTATAGGGTTAACTTAACAGAAACTGAACTATAGAGCCTAATGAGTACATTTTGTTTATTGTTACTATATTTTATTACCACGAAATTCAATCGCGTCACAAAATTAAGTTGATTAATTGCCAAGCACACTCAAATAATAGTCGATTTAGGCATATAGGCTATATATATTCTTGGTATTTAATTTTCTTAATATCAATGTTTTTGTTTGATGCGTTTATTCCTTCTACTGAGGTTTATTAAAAATCGGATTTGCACGCAAGGTGTACCTTAGATATAACAATATTTTAATATACAGAATTTACACCTTCCTAAACAAAATGTTGCATTTTTATTGTATACAAAACGCATATTTTCACGTGAAATTGTTTCTAGTGCAAAATGTTTTCTTTCTTTAATTACACCGTATACTGAGGCAACCTGTCTGCAGCCTTGCTCGATTTACAGAGTCACGTTACTGGAGTTGGAGAGTGGAATATGCGGATTCCTTCTTAGTCGATTAATTTATAAATTTACTTTGATACTCGGCCCCGGAACAATTTTTCCTTGAAATTATTCAAGTCAGCTTTACAGGTAGCTAACTATTCCTGAAAAGTCAAATTTGTGGAACACATGTCACTGTTCGTTAACAGAAAATCACAATTTAAATCACACAGAAAAAGTGTGCACTCAATGCTTTCACGTCTTGTCAACCAACTTGAGGTATGTGGATAAAAAAAGAGAATAATTGAACTTGGGTCTAGAAGTGCTGGGTAGCTCAGTCGGTAGATCGTTGACATGCTTAGCCGAAGGTCTAGGGTTCGATACCCGATCCCGGAACTCTTTTTCCTTCTAAATTATTCAAGTCAGCTTTACAAGAACCTATTCCTGAAATGTCATATTTGTACCTTTACATTGTTTGACTATTTATTACTACTAAAACAACAGTGTTATATTGCTAATCTCCAATATTATAAACAATTCAAAGGAATTCACAAAACCATCTCAAAATAAAATACCATTTCTTTTTCTAAAACCGTCCGCAGAGGAACAAAATGTTATAATATTTCTTTCCTCATATTTGTAGGAATCACATGTGAGAAGAAATGTAATACATTCCCTTAAACTCTATTTATTTATATCGTCGTAGTTCCTGCAATAACTCCTATGTGACGTATTTATCGATTTTCAGATTTTTGCTCTATTAAATAATTTAAATAGTGATACAGCAAATAATAAATATCTCGTATATGTAATTTTATTTCTTTGTTTCGAAAATGTAAGAATTCACAGTCTCCTATGTATGGCTGCCATAGGATGAATAAATGTGTTTTTTCTGAGGTATGTGAGTATAAGGGGAATTATTGGATAATTGGACGGAGTTACGCAATAATAGACCAACCGACAATTTAAAAAAAAAATGAGATATTTGCACAGTTCTGTTGATGGCAGATTAATTTAAGTCGGAAAAAAATGCGATATCTGAATTTTGCTGCTATTTATAATAAAAAATTCGTTTATTGCATAAAAATTTTAATTTATTTATTTTGCTTTGAAATATTCAACTGCTGGTCTCTTATTAAAATTGGTTAGCCTTTTTGGTATTATTTGTGCTACTTTTTGTAATAGTATGAATGTTATGATACTTCTTGCATAAAATATTTTCTAAAAAAAAAAAAAAAAAAAAGATTTATTTCAACGGTCAATATCTCGAAATAGGTTTTTGGCGCTTGGATCACTATTGCTAATCACCATCCAACCGAGCCGGGGTCTGGTGCAGTTTCTGGGTTGCTCAGTCGGTAGAGCATTGGCGCGCGCCAAGCAAAGATCCCGGCCCTGGAACAATTTTTACCTTCAGATTATTCAATGACATGTTGGTTTACTTCACAGTAGTACATTTGTATTTCATTCTAGCCCAAGTCTTACCAATTCGGATACGCTGTGAAGGACTACGCAACGGGCAACGACTACCACCGCCACGAGACTAGCGACGGCAACACCATACAGGGAGAATACCGGGTGCAGCTGCCCGACGGTCGCACACAGATCGTCTCGTACACCGCCGACTGGAAGAACGGATACCGCGCACAAGTCAGATACGAGGGCGAAGCCCAATACCCCACCAACTACGGAGCACCGTCCCCGGCCCACACCGGCGCTTCATTCGGAGGATCCAGTTATTCAGGTCACGGGGGCTCAAACCCCGGCTATGGAGGTTATGACGCCGGGCACGGTTATAGCGGGTCTCCATCCGGCGTATCGTCTTCCTACGGACCTCCTGGATACGGCAAATAACTCCTTCCCCTTCACCGACACCCTCGATAGTCATTACTTATCATGTACCCACCACACGGAACATATTCTTCCTATTGTTACCGTTTTTTCTTTGTATCACAACCTCCGCTGCTATATTTCATGGTTATCATGTCTCATCAAATTCTCCACTTCCTCCCACGTCATTGTGTTACACGCAGTACATACTCAGCGCTTCATATATCACCATTATACATATTTGTACCTACGAATGTGCCTGCTGTATAATTTTTTGTAACATATCATGTATTTTTATATTAAATTGAATAAAGGAATTTGTATATAACAAACGTGTGGGAATCCAACCAACCTGACCTTATTCATGAAAAATTTCGACACGGAAGTCGGAAACTTTATGAACCGAGAATCCTTTCTATAGCCTCGTCCCTGGATTTATTACGACGAGAAAAATATTTAAAAGTAATCAATGCAATCCTCGCCTGCAATAAAATTAAGGACTGCTTCAATTTTATAAAATGCCTTATGTTGTAGTGAAGCATCGTATAGTTTTCTTTCCCAGCAATGAAAGGCTATACATCCTGCATACCTCGTTTGTATGTCAAAGTAGAAAAGTTAAGATTTTGTAGGTCTCGCAAAGAGGAAATATCGACGACAGGAATACAAAGGAAACAATTCGATAAGGAAGAACGGGCGACAGGAAAGGTCACGAGATAACTTGAATGATATTCAAGAGTACAGTCGGAAGAGAAACGACATCGATAGAATCAGTCTTGCGTTGTGATAGTTACATTACGGTTTTAATTTCAGTTCCACTGCATGTGAATACGTGTCTTGTTCCAAGTGCGTTTATTTTATTATGTAGTGATGGAGCGTTCCCCTCGGAGAGAATCATTATTTTATTCGTAAACATAATGTTGCACGTTTAATTCGATTCGAATTCCCTTTCTACGCTCTTCATTTCCACAGGCGATGTCCCCATCTGTTCATCTTCTTGGAAGAGGCAGTACTTCCATCGGCCCGCACCCCTCGCTCCTCGACGTGCCTACATACACACGTCAAAACAGACAGTAACGCCACCATTGTTTTTCGGTAATCGTTCCTTGCGCGAACGTACTCTCTGTTCTCCCAAAAGGAAAAGTCTCTCTACTTCGAAATGCCTAGTGTTAGTAATGAATATTAACACATTCTCAAAAATATAAATGTCTTCTAGAACAAGACTGATGATGATGATGATGATGATGATGATGATGATTAATTATAACACATGCACTGGGATTAGTTACACGTTGCTCTCTCGATACAACCATGATATATTTTAAAGGATCTTCGAAGATCGTTCATCTTCCTGTCTACAATTGAAAATTTGTTTCAGGCAGGTATATTGCGATATTTTTATATACATATTTGCTGAGAAAAATGCTTAATGTCACTTAAAGGTCCTTAAAAATTTATTCTTTCCTTTCTTTTGTTAAACGAAATTATATAACATGCGGATTTACTTATGAGTCTCATTTTGTCAGCCGCAGTTCGTTCTTTGTCCCACTTAGATTATCCAGATTTGACTCCCATATATCGAAGTTAGTTTTGGCAAAATGTTATCTACTTTTAGCCTTGTATGCTCCTGGACTAATGAGAGTTTGAAAATGGAATTTAAATATTCGAATTCGCTGAAATATTTGAACATTTATTTTAAAACATTTCACTTTATGTATTTTATTCCTCATATTTGAGGCCGAGATGTAAATAGGAACATAATATTAAAATGGATTTGAGGGAGGTGGGATATGATGGTAGGGAATGGATTAATCTTGCTCAGGATAGGGACCGATGGCGGATTTATGTGATGGCGGCAATGAACCTCCTGGTTCCTTAAAAGCCATAAGTAGGTAAGTAAGTTTTCCTCACACTTGAATGTGTTAACTAGTTCCAAAATTACATTTTAATAAGTTACAAATTTTTTCCAGAACAGTTACAAATGAAGAAACAGATGTGGGAAATCAACAGAGTAATTATTACTTACACGCATAAAATACTAGGCGTGAGAGCCTATAGAGGAATTACTGCTAGCCTAACGTCCACAAACCTCAGCAAAGGTGAACGATCATCCGACCAGTTCCTTCCGAACATGTGTTCATCGTGTGGTTAGTACGATGATTCTCCTAACCATAACAGCTACTTCGCGGAAGAGGATTTCGCTACCTATCGTAGCACCCAAAATTCATCACGATGGCGGGTGAGCACATACCCCATGCGCTGAACGAAATTTTATGAGAAAATAGACTACCTTCTCCAAAGATGGTCTGAACCAGCCAATTCAGGCCTACTAGACTACACAAATATCCTGTAATAATTTAAATCAGAAATAACATGCCAAATATCATTTCGTTACTGAAACTACAGAATTTAGATCATCTAATTGCAGTGTCGTAAGATCTAAAAATATATAATGGCTGCCATAAAGAAGGAAAAAGTAATTCATTCTTTCTTTTTCATGCGGACTTAAAGCGCATGCATTATGTCCAGACACTTCCCCACTCTTCCTCCACAGCTGCGCACGAGATCGGACGAATCCACTTACGAATTATAGGGGAATGGGTTACTATGTGCCTTGAACTCGGTAGATACACGCCCGACCTTCCCTTCTACTCCTACCCCCTAAACAGAAACGTTGTTCCCGTACTGCACATCGCAAGTGTCTTGACAAAATGCATGAGCTGTACAATGCAATGTAGAGGGTGGCATATATAATATTTTCATCAACACTTGAGAAAGATACATCGTGGGCCTACCTCGTCGTGTGGTCTCTAAGAAATACAGCTCATCATGAATGGTAAACACCCAGTGCAGTTCATTCATTCATTCATTTATTATATTCCATAGATCTTACATGAGCAATGAAGCTTTAAGATGTGGAACAAGTCAAAATTTTACAATATTACAATTACAATTTTTACAAATTTTTACAATATTTTACAATTTTTATAGTTTTACAATTTAGTAATTTTCTACGATAATGAGATGAGGTCCGAGGATTCGCCAAAAGATTACCCGGCATTTGCCTTTTTGGTTGGGGAAAACCTCGGAAAAACCCAACCACGTAATCAAATCAAAAGTGTGAAATGAAGTGAAGCCGAGGACACACCATAGACCGTCCGGCTTCAGTCCCAAGGCTTGGGAAAACCTCGGGAGAAACCATTCAATGAGACCAAAGGGGGATCCAACCCAAGCCAGAAACGCAGCTCCAGATCAGCAGCCCAGCGAGTCTGCCGACTGAGCTACATCGATGGCCCTACTAAAAATATACAATACATAGCCATAGCCAATCATAGCAGTGGATGAAAGATTTTTACATTTCTCACGCCAGGAATTGAACCACATACTGCTTGGATGGGAAGAATATTCGCTATGCACAGAACCAAAGCGGTAGACCAAGAAAAAATTTTATTTTGTGAAAATACACAGCTTGATCAAAAACGTCGTCCAAGATGTACAGGTCGTAGCAGAGGTGATCAAATGACATTATAAAATTAGCACAGAAACATTATCCATAACCTCGGAATTTTACCCGATAGTTACACACTATTTCTCCACGTTAGTTTAGTCTCAATTAAGCTTCGGTCTATGTTTCACATAAAGTGCCGGTAACCACAATGACATCCCCTGCTTTTGGAGATCGCTTCCGAGATGTTAGAAGTGATTATTACTAATTGAAAGTTACATAAACAGATGAGACACCTGGTGGCCTTCACATTACATAGTAGGAACCGACACAGCAGAAGAAAACAGAACGTCTTTTACCAGGATATAACAATGAATGAATGAAACATATGCACCAAAGGAAAAATATTACCAGAGTTGTATCATTTTAGTATAAGTAAATGGATTACTCACTACATTGTAGAAGTGTATTGTGACATGCATCTCATTCTTACTGCTTTATTCAGGGTGACACCCTAAATCATATATGTAACAGATATGTCGGGCTTATAGGCTTTGAGGTTAACAACTTTTGTCAGGTTTACTACGCTGCCATCTAGTTGTTACATAAGGAGTCACGTCATAATTCCCATTTGAATTGCATTAGCGACTGTGCTGCCATCTCGTGTTCGTTTACGGCGGACGGGTGGCGATCCTGGCGGTTGTTCTCTTCAAAGTGCTGCCGATTTTAACGTAGCGAGGAGTTATCTGTTACATATACGATCTAGGGTAACACAGCGTCGCTGGGAAACTCTACAAGGAAAGGTACCCTACTACTCGTCCGTTGTAAATTGATCAATGTTGATTCCACGAATTAGCAGATTGCGTCATTCCACTCTAAGAATGCTTTGATTCAATGTCCTGCGTTCTGTAATCGCCTACGATGTTTTGTACAGAATGACAGTGGCGACATCAGCGCTGAGCGATCATGTAACATTCAACGCGTAGTACATACTGTGCTCCAACCACGAGAAAGTCTTTCCGGAATGAAACGCAGGGGGGTAATGCTGTAAATGAATGTTGATGACGGAACTACGTGTTGGGATCCCTATAGAATATATCGGATAAATTCCTTAGAAAGAATCCAGTATAGGGCAGCTAAATTTGTTAAAGGTAAAAGAGAAGATGGGAACGATACGATAAAAGAACTTAAATGGGAAACTTTGGAAAACAGACGTAGGAAAACTAGAATAACATCATTGTATAGAGCACATCTAGGTCAGAAAGCATGGGTAGACATAACGGCTCGGTTAGAAAAGCCAACGTACTATGGTAGGAACGATCATGATTTTAAAATCAAATGTAGGAAACAGAAAACGGATGTAGGTAAATTCTCATTTTTAAATAGAACTATAAATGATTGGAATGACCTACCTGCAGCGGTCTTTGAGGGCTGACCTTCCTTAAGGAGATTCAAGAATAATTTAAAGAGTTGTGTATAAAGTGAAAATTAAAATTAAGGTGACATTCAACATTTAATTTTTTAAGGTGACATGTATTTATCTAGCTTGACGAGTTTACTTCCTTGGTTTGAATTGTAAATTATTTAAAAATAGCGTGTAAGAGGGCCTTAGACTAGAAATATTTAGTTTAAATGTAGTTCTGTTTATAAGTATGCATAAGAATGCAATTATTTGACTTATTTGAACTGTTGTATCAGTGAAGCGAGGTGAGTCAGTGAAGTTATGGTTTTACAGTGCAGTGAACAGTTCCGATCAGTGATAATTTATAGCGTCAATGAAATGTGTTCTATAGTGTTAGTGAAATGTGTTACAGAGTGTCAGTGAAATGCGTGCTAAAGTGTCAGTGAAATGCGTCATAGTGCCACTACAGGGAATGAGATGAGAGTAAAGTGAAAGACTATTGAAACTTATGTAGGACCTATACATAATTATGTAGGTTGTGTTGTAAAATTAGGTGTTTTATTTTATGTTTTTTATAATTGTGTTAAATTGTATTGTGTATTCTTATTGTATTGTGTATAAAATTGTATATGTGTTGTAAATTGTATTATGTATTGTAAATTTTATTGTGTATAGCTTATCATTTTAACTGTGTATTGTTAATATTGTATATACCACTGCCACCGGGTGCTTGCCCACTTGCAGTGTAAATAAGTACATACATACATACATACATACATACATACATACATACATACATACATACATACATACATACATACATACATACATAAGATGTCATAAGGTCACACACGTGGGTACTCGTTTCTCTATTGGCTAGTTCTCACAGCACAAACAATAACATTGACACACACATGTTTATACTACCCTAGTTACAAAATTATATCACTATTAATCTCCTGGGGCCGTATTCATAGACATTCTTACAGCAGGCTTTCGGTGGATGATCAGCGAACTAACGTTTTTCGTATTCATAAACAAGTGTCAGCGATATGATATGATATGATATATGAATCCTGTTTAGCACGCTCGTAACCCGGGCTAGCGAAATGTCTATGAATAGCACCCCTGGTCTTTTAATCTCTCCATACATATGCAGGAGAGCGCATGGTTTTTAAATTGACGTTATAACGATAATATTATCTATCTACTTCGCTCCAATAGATGACGCAATAGTGAGGACATTCCTTTCACGGTTGATCTCCTGGTTGGAGAACAGTACCGCAATAGACAAGCAACATCACGCATTAGTAACATTCTTTCAAATTCACAGCAGCCCCTGTTTGACAAACAGGCACGAATCATGGTAGTTCCTTAACCAGTTATCGTGAGCTGCTGGCTCTATATGTTTAGGAGCAGAAATGGCTGCATCCCCACCCAAGTTGGCGCCAATTAATATTTCGTTATCAATAATATTGGAAGCATTTGAAATGTGGATATGGAGAAGAATGGAACGTGTGAAGTGGACAGACAGAATAAGAAATGAAACTGTGTTGAAAAGAGAGGGTGAAGAAAGAATGATGCTGAAACTAATCACGAAGAGGAAAAGGAATTTGTTGGGTCACTGGCTGAGAAGAAACTGCCTACTGAAGGATGCACTGGAAGGAATGGTAAACGGGAGAAGAGTTCGGGGCAGAAGACGATATCAGATGATAGACGACATTAAGATATCTGGATCATTTGAGGAGACAAAGAGGAAGGAAGAAAATAGGAAATATTGGAGAAAGCTGGGTTTTGCAATGAAAGACCTGCCTGTGGGAACAAAATTATGAATGAATGATGTCCTCTATCCTACGGTCCTCATTATTGTTTGAATTTTTCGAAAATTCAGTATAAAGCCATAATATATTTATTACGAATATTTCGTTTATATGACGTCATTCTATTTTCGACCAATGAAGTATAATGAAATTTTTAATTCCAACCAATCACAGTCACACTTTGCGATAATTTTTCCAGCTAGATTTATCGCTATCGCATGGTCCTTCTTTTTTTTAGTCGTTGTCGCCAACTGTTTCCCCGTAAATTGATGATCATGAATGCATTAAGATGCAACTACACGGTTAAACTTTTCTTTCAACTTTAAAGCAATGAATGCAAGACTGATATTTAATATTAATTAATATATTTACGCAGTGAAGACGACGTTCAAAACGGCGCACCATGTAGACAAAAAATCTTCATGCATCTTAATTGAACGTACCTTTTAAACTTGATTCTTTCAATATTCTTCCCAGATTGCACGCATACGCGATTGGAATATCGAACTGTGTAGATGCAGCTTTAGTTCCGTTACACACTACAGAGAGAATGCGTTTGTCGAGCTATAAAAAATGCTTTCGTGTAATTGTAAGTAACGGTCGAAATAAGGCACAGCTGACATTGGTCCTGCTCCCACAGGTAACTTAACCTATAATTGTAGCTTATAAAATTTGTATTTTGTGAATGAAATTAAACAATTAATAGAAAGTCAGATGTTCAAATTTATGTAACATCATCGCATATTAAACCCAAAGACCTTCAATGTCTTAGATCAAACTGCCTTCCGTATGGCGTAATAAAATTCGTGTTTTAAATTTATATACTATAATTGCAAATTGTATTGTATAATTATTAATTATATTTGTATTGCATAATTATTAATTCCAATTCAGAAATCCGCCCCTGAGCACGAGTTCTACTCTTTCAGGGGCGAGCTAAAGTTTCTCTGTATATTTTATATTTTATGTTACAATTATTAGCAAAATAATAAATAAATAAATAAATAAATAAATAAATAAATAAATAAATAAATAAATTCTTCTTCTTGGGGAAAAAAAATTAGGCCTATCTATACAGAGATGGTTTTACTGTGTAGCAACATGTCTCGCTGTAAATACATAAGCATTGGTATATAGCTGTCCCCACTGTTAGTGTTAAATTAAATTATAATTTCAGCAGATAATGAAAATGTATTTATGTTATAATAATAAGAGGAAAGTGCAGTACATGTAATTAACATTGTTAAACCTGTATTTCGATTTTCGCAATTGGCATTACTGAATAATAACATCGAATTTCTTTATTGCAGTAATCGATATTCATCTACTAGTATTTCAAATTCATAATGTCTGAATAGGTTAAGTATTCGTTAATAGGTTATACAATTATTAACATTTTGTGATCGAATTTTAGGGATATATTATTTACATTTTTTATTTTATTCACGAAATAGTTCTAATAAATGTCACTCGAGGTCTGAGATTTCCCAGATAAATCCACTCGCATCGCTCGTGGATTTATCGGCAAATCTCAGACCTGTCGTGACATTACTACAGATAAATACTACTCAGTAAGTATCAGGAAATGAATGAAATGGATAAAAATGACAAAGAAAAAAGGATATAAATAAATAACGAATGAATTAATTAAGCAAAATTAAAATAGGAAATAATGAAAGAGAAAGAAAGTAAAAGATGAAAGAAAGAAAGAAAGAAAGAAAGAAAGAAAGAAAGAAAGAAAGAAAATGGAATGAGTATATAAATAAATTAAAAATAAATATGTAAATAAATAAATAAATATGAATAAATATGACAAGATAAGGATTAATGTACAATTGACGGAAATTGAGAGAAATACAACGAGAATAAATGAGGGACTGAATCAACAGACAAAGCAAAATGAAGGACTTCACTAAACGCGACAGAACAGAGGACTGTGAAGACACGGACAAGAATTACACGTACATTACAACACCTGCTGTGAAGTAATTCAATATTATGGCGTGTGAACTAACCACTTACACTCTCGATGCAGTGTAATCGTGCTTATTAATATTCAAGTAAAAGAAGTGGAGTGGGAAAGTGAGCGCTGAGGAACGGGCGGGTGTTGATGTAGCGATTCTGCGGCGAGGAGTGACAGCCTCGCGGCCTGCCCGTGTAATTACCTACGTTTATGGAAGAAGGATGCACTCCAGTTCACCTAGTTCCCAACTCGCTCTCCTGCTCTCACCTGTTCTTTGATACCCATCTCCACGGCAACGCGCCGGGCGAATCTGGAGCAGACATCCGAAATGGTTACAGCCGACTGTGTGTAATTAAACATACTGTAGGTACTGCTAAGTAAACATTTAGCACAGTGCGACAAGGAATATCTCGTTTTACATCATCCGCGTAACGAACTCCACCGACAGCGATAATAATACACCACTGATATTGACATATACCTAGCAGTTGAAGGCAGAATAGTTTTATTCTGCTGCGAGCTTCTATTCTCTCAACTATTGTTCTAGTCTTCCGCCTCGCCTTCTATTTAAGTCTTCTTTTCTCCCTTCGTTGCCTCATTTCTTTACTGCATACAGACCTTTCTCTATGCCCTCTTCCTTCATCCATTTACCACAGTCTGGTATATACAGTCACGAAGCTTGAGTTTATGAGGGTACTAGGAACAAGTATTGAGGCGATAGTAGCGATCCTAGTGGTTTGCAACTATCTATGGATGCATATTTACTACGTATTGAGCTTCGTGACTAGTATATACTAGACTGTGCTTTACTTCATATTTCTTTCTTTTCTCATCCTTTCCATCCTCTTTCTATTCTCCTAGTTTAGGCTACCTATTTCTGTTATTATTTTCTTCTTCTAAGAGGACCGTTTTTTTTTTCAAAACTTGCTAACTGAAAAAAAATAAATTTTACAGAAGAGACAAAACACTATAGTAAGCAAGTTTTGCTGTAACTCTTACCTATAATAGAAAGTACGTTTTGAAAAAACGATCACACTTTGACACACTACAATGAAGAGAAATAACCCAATTTACTAAGACGCCTTGAACATCATGTAGAGGCCTGCCTTATGTTAACGAATCCAACAAAATTTTAATTTTGCATATTTTGCAGTTAGCAAGTTTTGCAAAAACTGTCCTCAAATTCTTCTATGCTTTTCCTTCACCTTTCTATTCAACTTTTATTCGCCTGTACCTACTCATTCCATTCTTCTTTCCTTATACTTTTTATTCTCCTTTTCTTCCTCTTGTCTACTCCTTTATCTCAGCCTGCTGTTCTTTTCTCTCATTTTCCTCCTATTTTCATTCTCTTTTCCTTCACCTTGTCCTCTATTTTCTATGCTAATATTCTTCTCCTTTACCCCCTGCTTCTGTTCCTTTTCCTTCCCTTTTGCTCCTTCTTTCAATTCTCCTTTTCTTCTCCTCTCTACTTATATTCCTTTCTTGTCCTTTTACTTCTCTTCTTCTTTACCTCTGTTTGTCCTCTTCTTTCTAGTATCATATTCTTTTCCTTTATCTCTTGCCCCTCTTTTTCTTCTCTTTTGTTTTTCCTCTTCCTTCTATGCTTCGTTATTTTTTTCTATCTCCTTTTCCCCTTTTCCTTAGCATTCTCCTTTCCTTCTCCATTTCCTACTGTTCTTCCTTCCTCCCTTTCCCTTTTCCTCTTCTTCCTATATTTCTTCTTCTCCTTGTCTTCTTTCTGTTTTACTTCTTATCTTCTTTCTATTCTTTTCTTGATATTTTACTTTTCTTCTTCATTCCGTCTCCATGTCATCTCCTTTCTAGTTTCATATTCTGTACTTCTTTCCTTCTGCTATTCCTCTTCTTTTTATTCTCCTCTTCTTATTTTCACCTATTCTCTTTTCCTTCTGCTTTTCATCTTCTTCCCATACCTATTCCTCCTCTTTTTTCCTCCTTATGTTCTTCCATTCTGCTTTTTCTCTTCTTTCATTCTACTCTCCTTTTCGTGTTCTCCTTTCCTTCTGCTTTTTCTCTTGTTCCTATATTTTTTCTGCTTTCTTCTTTCCTTCTACTATTTCTCTTCTTTTTATCCTTCTCTCTTTCTTTTCCTCCTGTTCTCTTTTTCTTCTGCTTTACGACTGCCTCTGTTTTCTGCTTTTCCTCTTCTCACTATTCTCCTTATATTCTCCTTTTCCTTCACCTTCTGTTCATTTCTTCTCCTTTCCTTTCTCTTTATATTGCTATCTTCTTCGTCTGTTCTTCTTTCTTTCCCCTTTTACTCTTCATTATATTCCTTTCTCTTTTTCAGTCCCCTTCTATTCCTTTTTATCCATTTTCTTCTCTCTTTCCTACTCCTCTTTCTCCAACATATTTCTTCCTTCGTGCTCCTTTTCCGATATTTCTCCCCTACCGGTACCGTCTTTCTTCTTTCAACTATTTTGATTTTCATTCATTCTGCCGCTTCTCATTTTTGTCTTTTCTTCGCTCTTCTCTTTTCGTTCTGCTAGTTTTTTTTTAATTTTAATTTGGTATCTGCAATTGATTGAAAACTGAAGAAAATAAAATCAAAATAACGTAAAAAATAAACGTAATTAGCAAAGTAAAAAAGAAATACACACAAAGTAAGTACAGAAGAAGAAATAAATACAGTAGAGCATCTCGTTTAGGCACAGTGAGAGCGTAAACAAAGTGTAGGTAATATGTGGGGGGAGGAAGAGCCGTACGATAAAGGGATGCATAGGGTTTAAGTTACAAAATTTATGACGAAGCATTCATTGAAATTACACACAAAACAAAAGAATACAAATTACATAACTTTATCATATACACATTTTAACAAACAAGCAATAAAATTGTAACACTGAAATAATTCAATATTTAATTGGCTAGTCTAGGTCTATATCATATTAATTTCAAAATCTTACATTTATTTTATTTTTATTATGTTTGGTGAAATTTGGTACGAAATTAGATTAGTTGTAATTGTGATAATGATTAATGATAACAGTAGTAATAATAACAATTATTGTTGTGACACTATTTTATTATTAGTAATATTCTTTTATTTTCTTTGATAATGCAAACTGTGCATAGTTATAGCACGAATGGCCGTACGGGCTCTTGCGAAGGATATTGTGTACATGAGTTTGTATAATTTGTGTATCAATAAATACACTTCATTCATTCATTCATTCATATTAATTTTAAAACGTACGTGGAATAGCTATATGTAAATTATAATGATAATTTCTAACATCTTTCTATTAAAAATTAACAATTTTAAATTACATTATATTAGACGTGTAATAGAATCTATTTTTCAAAGATGTGTTAATCTTTTAATCAAACTAGTCTGTGGTATCCACATAACGACTTTTCCTTAGAGGTTTAAATTATTTAAGTTAATACATCAAATATTCATTATATGAGGTCTCGCCATCATAATTCCTGCTTTCGTGTTCTCAGATATTATTTCTTGAGGTTATGAGATTTAATTAAATTTACAATTATGCATAATATTCGAGTTATATAACACAGCACAACATACCGTCAGCTAAGGATCATCCTTCTATTTAGCAGTCAGCAAGTATTCAAGCTTTTTTCTGACATGATTTCGCCATAAAGGAGTGGCATTGTTTCCGATTTTATAGCCCTGCAAGTAATTATTAAAGCAATATAATCGTCAAGGATATTATAATTGCCGCCATATCTGTGACTGATGGAACCATATCATTCGTGATGTAGTGAATCACTGGAAGATTGAGACAAAGACCTTGAAAGTACACCTTTCTCGCATTGTTAAAAGGTGTTGATGTACCAATTATACGCAAGTCGTGTAAAGAAGATGGGCGTAGAGGTCGTCGCGAACTTGTCAAGAGGAGAGCGGACTATCAGTTGCAACACAGAAAATTTAACTCGAACAACAAACCTTGATCTTTAAAATAAGGAACTTGAAACGTTGAGATTTCTAACTCAATCTTGTTTAAAAGCAAGGGCAGTTATCATTTAAAACAAGGTGTGTAGTGGAATTTAATCGTTGATTAAATGCCTACATTTATCTGACTTACAATTTAAATTCAACATACCTCTTTTATTTCCTTAATTTTCTTCTTGTATCCTCCTTCGATATATTGCGATAAAACTTCCAATTTTGTACTGTTTATTCACTTTGCTGATAACTGTCTATATATATATATATATATATATATATATATATATATATATATGTGTACGGATTGTTAAGTCATTAGAATGTTAAATTTTGTTTTATTTAACGACGCTCGCAACTGCAGAGGTTATATCAGCGTCGCCGGTGTACCGGAACTTTGTCCCGCAGGAGTTCTTTCACATGCCAGTAAATCTAATGACATGAGCTTGTCGCATTTAAGCACACTTAAATGCCATCGACCTGGCCCGGGATCGAACCCGCAACCTCGGGCGTAGAAGGCCAGTGCTATACCAACTGCGCCAAACAAGCCGACTTATGTCATCTAAGATGAGGTTAGTGTTTCCTGACAATAACTGTAAAATGGAGTAATGAATAGGGAAATAATAATCCATATAGATCACGTCCACAATTAAGTCGAACGTGCATTTAATACAAAATTCACTACGAGACGTATTCGTACGAATAAAACAGTTTTGTATATATAAGGTTTTCAAAAGTGATGATCAATAATTTAGAGATGAAAAGTACAAACTGAAAGAAGCAAAAAAACTTCAATGAACATTGGTCTGCAAATTATCTGTTCATGCGATATTCCTTTAATCAGAGAGCCTCTACCTTGGCCTCCAAAGTCTCCGGAATTAAATCAGATTAGATTTCTGTGTTTGGAGTCATGTAAAAATCCTGGTTTACAGTTCTGAAGTCAATACACTTGAGGAATAGCGGTTTCTGATTGAACGTACCTTTCAGCAAACAAGAAATGATTCAGGACTGTCCGAGAGGATTCGCAGTTCACTACAGAGAAGAGCACAACGTTGTGTTCTGACATATGGACAGCATTTGAACACCTGCTCTAGGTAGAATTCAGCTAGGGATGTCTGCATGTCTGGTCTTAGCCAGAAAGAATCTCGACATAAATGTATTGTGCATTATCTCGACAACGGTTAATTTGCGGATCAATGTGTATTGGAGTATTTTTCCTTGGGTTACTTTGTATTTTAATCTGTAAATTATTGACCATCACTTCTGAAACACTCTTTATACACATGCTATAATTTGTGAAGAAGGAGGTTGTTTTCTTTCTATATTATATTAATAGATAAAGGTAAGATAGATTAATATATCAATGTAACTTATTTTCTAAGTAAAAGATAAGTTCATGACTGATTACCTTTAGCCAATAATATGATATTATCAGTGCTGTAGTTTGAAACAAATTTCTGGGGGTACTTTTGAAATGTCCATGGTCAGACTAGACTCTGCATGGACTCTTACTGCACTTCTTTTCCAAGGTTACTTCTCCGTCATGCAGTCGGCTCTGCTGATCTTCTTCCAGATCGCAGCCACAATAGCCTAATTGCACATAAGGCAAGAAATTAATCGCTGACACTGGTGGCCCAATATGTTGTAGGAACAAAAGTCTAGGAACCCTTTTACTGGAAGAGTATTCCTTTTCTTAGTATAGATATCGTTCATTACAGTAATGCTCATTTACATTCTTTAGTTGAAAGTGGAATAGAATCTATAATATGTAACTGGACTCAAGATTCATGAATGCATGAAAATTCTCTCCTCTAGCAAACTGCTAGCATTACCCCTGAGCGAGTTTTAAAATTAGCGAATCAGTGCAGCAGTATTCTTGAGGCACCACATCATACAATTAGTGTTAATCAAAGGCATCTACGCAAGTTTTGAAATTCGCGAATCAGTGTAGCAGATTTGTTGAGGCGCCATGCCATAAAGTTACTCACAGAAATACCACGGCAGTATGTAAGCTTGAAATTAACAAATCACAACTACTGCTGAAGTGCCAGAACATGGTTTTCGATTAAACAACGAATGGACAAGCATTTAAGCAAAGGATATGAGATAACAGCCGCTAATTTTATGCCAGATATCAAAATCAAAATATTTTTTCAAATAGCTAACATCCTCCATTTCAAAATATATTAAAGACTATTTATACATAATTAAATTTTTTTCCTGCACGGTATCAGAGTGTTTTTATTTTAGACGGTACGGCATACCGGCCTGTACCGGCCCAACTGTAATACTGGATATACTTGACTTAGCCTATCGGAAAAAAACATGTCTTTGAAATTTCTTACTAGAGTTAAACGAAGAAAGACCGTAACTCAGGCCATTCTTCTTTTACTTCTAAGTCCTTCGATGATAAACAAAGGGTCTAGCAGAATAAAATAGCGATCATAGGATGAAAGCGTAATACTCGCATGTCGGAGTTCCAAATTATACTTTTTTTTTTCTTATTAACTACGCTCTCCTCTTCTTTCGTCTCATTCCCTTATTTTTTCTTTCTTTATTTATTTCTCTCTTCCTTTATCTTCCTCATTACTGTCATTTTTTATTCCAACTTTCCTTTCTCTCCTCATTTCTTAGTTACACTCCTTTTCTCGTTCAATTTTCCTGCTTCTCTCGTCCTCTTTCCTTTGATTCCCTTTCCTATTTTCTTCTTTCTGTCCTTTTCATTTCTTTTCTTTTTTTCTCATCGTGCTCCTGAACAGATTAAACGTTTCTCTTTGGTCTTGGTGGCGCGCCATTTCAACTAACACTAAGTGCTGCAATCGAACTATCGATCAATGATGTCTAGTTTCCGTCTCCTCTCTTATAAGTGTACTCCATGAAGTTCCTTTCATCCCTCCAGTCAAAGCAATGACTTGTAACTGAATTTAGTTAGTCGGCAGAAAAGAGGCTTCCAGTTGGTCTGTTCCTTTTTTTCTTCCTTCTTTCCTCCAGAGCTTGACCGGCTTTTTATTTCTGTCTCCTGATGCTCATCCTCTGCATTTCATTCCACCTTCATCTCTGCCTACTTCTCCCTTTCTTCTTCTTCCCAATATATTTTATCTTTTTTCTTATTGTTTCTTTTTTCTTCTATTCCTGCTACTCTTTGTTCTTTCATTTTCTCATCTGTTTTCTTTCTTGTCTTTTCACATCTCTTCGTACTCTTACGAAATTCTTTCCTATTCTTAATTTTTTTTAGTTTCTTTCATTTTCACCTTACTTACTGTCTCTTTTTAGTCTTTTGTCCTTCTATGACTTCTGTTAAGTGAACAGTTTTCGCTGCCATCCATTAACGTAGAATCAATCATCGTTTTATTAAATTTTAATGTAGCGTTTTTACATTATTTTTTAACGTTCGATGTTCACATATCTCTAGATTTATTTTATTCCAATTTCGCAATCATACGGCTATGAAAGCAGCTGATTTTTTTCATTTGTCTATAACAGGGATGCAGAACTGGCGAGAGAGAGGTGGAAACATGGGAAAAGCGTTGGTTCTTCTGCACTGTCTACCGGAGTTGAATGACGTCTCCGTGACCCGTACGTATTACTCAATCACACGCTGAATACAAATGCCCTCCCCTACCAAGTCAACGCGTGGGTTGAAAGGAAGGGATGAATGATGTATTTCGGCTTGTGACGTACCCAACAATTTGCGCGCAGTTCTACAAGCCTGGTCTATGATGTTCACTTTAAAACCCTTGTTATTAAAACATAAAACTTTCATAAAATTAAAACCTTAAAAATTATTAAAATTATAAAAATGGTAATGTACCTTATTGACAGATGGTACCGTTTCGACACAGTTTTAGAATTATTAAAATACAGTAGGTAATATAACTTGTTTACAGAGGGTACCGTTTAGACGCAGTGTTAGAGTTGTTAAAATGTTAAAAAATGTAATATACTTTATTGACAGACGGACACCGAATAGTTCGATACTTCGAGAGACGCTGATGATGACACTACACCGGTGTCGGAACGGTAGCGTCTGTCAATAAGGTATGTTACCATTTTTATCATTTAAACACTTTTCAAATTTGTAATATTTATGAAAGCTGATTTTTTGTCTTTGTCTGCATGCAAAGGAGATGTAACTAAGTACGTGTATGTGTACAGTTTAAGGGGAAAATGTAGGTATCGGTAGGTCCCTATCTCCGCCATGTTAAATTGGTGCACTTTATGTACCGGTACCTTTTTCTCTGAATGTATTTAAGGTAGAATCATGCGATTTTGCACACTAGGAGACAAGAATGTTTTTAATCATCCTTGGACTTTTCAGATTGTAATGTTAGAAATATTGAGATTTTTCACCAAACATACCTACATTCTCCCCTTAAGTGAAGTGTCGACAAGAGTTCAGAAACAGTTCTCTTATAAAATGATAGTTTTGCAATACCTCCACTAAAGCTACACTCGGAGATCACAATTTTGGAGATGCTACAGTAATATAACATATTAAGACACTGGAAAAGATTAAAAAACGGGCTCTCAAGTATTGTCGGAAAAATTCACCATTAAAATGGGACACAGTCACGGACAGGAGAACGCGAATTCGATTATGCGCAATGTTCAAAACATACAGAGGTGAGCCTGCCTGGAGAGAAATAAGAAATAGGTTGCAGCCGCCAAATTACGACCACTCTTATAAATTGACGGAAAGAAGACAGAGGACGGACACTGGAAAGTTTCCTTTTCTCAATCGTACTATCAGGGACTGGAATGCTTTACCTGCAGACTTACTAAAGGCTTTACCAACAACCAAAAATGTATTTAAAAATATTCTTAAGGACTTTACTAATAGACGATAATTATACACAGTATTTAAAAGGTGTAATTATTGATATTTTGTTATTGAAGTGTTCTATCAGTGAAGAATTATGTTGTGTCAGTGAAGTGTGTTGAGTAAGTGAAACGTGTTCCTGTCAGTGAAGCTTTATAGTTTATAGTGGCAGTGCGAAGTATTTGAACAGTGAAATGTTTTTGAAGTGTTAGTCAAATCAGGATAGAATCAGTGAAATGTGTCGTAGTTCCAGTGCAGTGAGTGAATTGACAGCGAAATGAGTGTAGTGTTGAAAGGTACTTGTGCAGATATGAACATATCATACTCGTGGGTCTTAGTTCGAACATAGGTTTAAGGTACAAATTAGATTTACTTTAAATGTTATTTTAACCGATCGCGCTTCATTTAATTTAGGATGTTCCCTGTTGTTTATTATTATTATTATTATTATTATTATTATTATTATTATTAATCATTGTTAGTATTAATTATTAGTGTTATTATTATTAATTGTATTTTTTATTAATTATGTTTATTATTGTCTTTATTGAGTGTAATTAGTTACCACTGCCACCGGGTATATATCCATTGCAGTGTGAATAAATACATACATACAATATAAAAAATGATGATGATGATGATGATGATGATGATGATGATGAAAAAAGAATGGCAAACTGTAGTCTAATCTCAAGAAGGAAATGTTTTCAACAGACTTGGGTCGTATTTTTCACCCCCTGCTGGAGGCGTGACTCAATTAATTGAGTTGGCCGGGCAGGTGCCTCGTCCTCGTGTTGCAATCTCTCTCCCGGAAAGATGATGACGACGATGGACTGTAGCTAACGGCCTCGCTGCCCACCCATCTAGATTGCCTGTAGGTGCCTTTTATTGCTTGGCGATCGTTACACTTACGTGAGAAAGTTTAAAGGTAACGTGCGGTTCAAGTATATGCAGGAGCGGCTTGCAGATGGCTCGAGAAAGCTTTTTATCAGCCTCAAGTGCATCAGTTCCGTCGCAATCGCTTAGACATGCCTGCTATCCCGGCTACTGCTCTGTAATTTATTCTCACCTCGCTGCAATCGTTCTTCTCAAGATACTGTTTAAATTCGTCCGGACTAGCATATGTTAACATGCGTGTAACCACAGCCACGATAACGTCACCGGCTGAATCTGAAATGCTACTGCTGTAACAGAGATTTCAGGCTGGTTTTCAAAGGAGCTACGACTTCATTCAGGCTTATCAAATCGTAGTAGTAGTTTCTTTGATTCACAAATATGTTTATTGCTGTTGTCGCTGTTTCTTTCGAATGTTGGATTTTAAAAGCTGTTCCTTTCAATAATCAATCTGTTTGTTGTTCTTTTCAAATGTGTTTCTGTTTGACGTTCTTATCAAACACGAGTTTCTGTTTGATTTCTTACGAAACACACGCTTCTGTGTGCGTTCTTTTCAAACACAAGTATATGTATGCCATTATTTATAACAAAAGTTTGTGCCTGCAGTTATTTCCGAACACAAGTTTGTGACAGCCGTTATTTTCAAACACATGCCATTATTTATAACACAAGTTTGTGCCTGCAGTTATTTCCGGACACAAGTTTGTGACAGCCGTTATTTTCAAACACAAGTTTATGTCTGCCGTTATTTTTAAATACTATTTTATGTCTGCTGTTATTTTCAAACACAAGTAATGTGTTTGCCGTATTTTCGAAAACAAATTTGTGTCCGCAGTTGGTATTAGTAGTGGTGGTGGTGGTGGCAATGATGATTCCGGAGACTGGGATAAGAATTATATTAAAAATAATAACTATTATGACGACAACCATGATGATGATGATGATGATGATGATGATGATGATAGTGGTGACTAGAGACCAGTACAATATGAAGAAAATGTTTCCAAATCATGAAATTTCTTCAGGAAAAATATTAAAGATGAAATAAACACTTCTATGCTAAAATATCTTTGTTCCAAAACCATTATACATAATTATTTACAAGATAAGCTTTTAGAGGTTAATAGTTTGTCTGTATTTAATATGTTACCAAATAAATTACAATAAAACTTCATAATTAAATAGTTTTTCAACATCATCAAATAATTACCTGAATGCAAGTACTAGGTAACTCAATTTTTTTTACACTGAAGATAAAAAATAGTTGTTGCATTGGCTGGATTCGACACTGGTTACACTACAATACAATAAAATTAACTGTCTGTATTTTCTGAAAAGGATTACGTCTGTTATCAGTTAATACAGTTTTGTAAGATGAAAAGAGGATAAATTAAGTAGACAGCGAAACAAAACGGATAGTTAAAACTGCTTTAAAACATTATAAATGGACATGGAAATACTGAACAAGGCTTTCACTGGATTCCAAAGAAAAATCAATTTTGGAATATGAATCACTTATTTTGTTTCGGCTTCTCGACTTCATTGATACTACGAATTCAATGACTCTAGAAGGGAAATCGGAGGTTTCACTTGTCCTTAGGAATTCAGGAATGTTACTGAAATTAGTGGCTTGGGTTTTTCAATTGCTACCTGCTGGAAAACATCTCTATTGTCTCCTTATAATATCTGAAAATCCTAGTTCAGTGGTAGTTACAGTAAGTTGAACGGAATGGGAAAAATCGTTAATAATATGAAAATATAATAAGATATTTACAAAAAAAGTATTAAATATCAAATACCTTGTCGTTATTTGCATTCTACACGTCGTGAATCATTAAAATCCTGGTTCCCTTACCGTTAGCAGGAATGGTTTAGAATATGAAAGTTCATAGTTTGCCTGTCTCTAATTATGACTCGTGACTAATGTGTTACGATAAAACTAGTGATGGTAACAGACTAATGGTAATAATCGGAGAATAGTTAAGGAAGGGACAGATTTCTTCGACACAGAAGATGACAAGAATTTTTTAATTAGATTTAGATTACAAAAAAGATCAGTACTAGATACGCTAAAAAGTGAAGATGATTTGAAGTTTTTTCTGGTAAATAAGTGTGATACTAATGATACATTAACTTTAGGACTAGTCCGTTCCAGTTCATATGGGACTTGTATCTCAGAGTTCTCCGAACACCATACTCTCGCCGTTGAACAGACGTTAGACTTTCAAATTCAGCAAACCACAAAATACATTTCGCTCATTGTTGTGCAATAAACGACATTTTGTTTATTCTGTCGTTCCTAAGTAACTTCTTTTGTTTCTTATGCGGTAACAATGATGATACAAAACTCGAATGCTTCAGTATCACTTTGAAATTGAAATGAGTACAGCACCCCCATTATAAATTTTATAGTCATTTTATTTTGTCTTCCTAAACGGATCAGACTGTATATTGCAATGGTGAAAGGCACACAAACTCAATTTACTTTAACTTCCCTTTTTGAGTTAAATCATTTTAATTAAAGAGGCTTTAGCAATATGTTGGTGAAATTGGCCTTAATGGTGTTAATGAAGAAGATGATGGTGGTGACGATGTAAATGCGAGGGTAGATAAGTGTTGAGCACAATGGTCAGAAATCACTATGTACGCTTACATCGATGTCATTCTAGTTGAGCACAAACAACGGTAGAAACGATTCTACGAAAAGAACATAAATGCATGGAGTGCCTACATTCCCCCAATCCACAGGCGGAACAGTTGGCACGTTGTGGCAGCAGTTTGTTGAACATATATTGGTACTATCCTTGTACGCAACTCTCGAATGTTACAAAGGACGAAGGAGGACACTCTTTCAATTCAATTATGTCTTCAGTCCAATAAGGTCATGTTTTCAATGTGGAGTGAAAAGGATGCAGAGTTGAAAGTGTATGAAAACATAAATATAGAAAGGGATATACTTCAACTCTAAAGTATGATGGCGATGTTCAGATAGAAATTACGTAGGACTATCGACATTCTATAAGGACAAACAATCGAGTGTGGTATTTGGCTGCGTTCAATTTTTGGACTTAACCTACCTTGATCCAACGGAAGTCGATACTTTGTTTGTAGATAATTTCACGTCTTGCCAACCCACCGAAGTCAACAGATTCAGCGATTATTTAGTAGATACGTATATAAGTGATTCTGCACTATTCCCTCCGCTTCGGCTTTCCCCTTCCAAAATTTTCTACAGCTCCTTCAGTGGAGCAGCATAACCCGGAGTGAGACAAGTGTTCAACAGGCTTGGAGTTCACATATTTAGTTTCTTTCAGCCCCGAACCCTTTGCGAGGACGCGTTTTGCGTCCCTTTTAAATTCTTCCTCCCTCTTCTCCTCTTTCAATTCAATTCAATTCAATTCAATTCAATTCAATTCAATTCAATTCCCTCCGCAAATGTGGACATCCGAGTCGGCAGAATCTCAAAGGACTACAAATGCTTGAGAGGCATTTCATTTTAAATTCAATAAGAATTTCACCAACCCACATCCAAACATATATGCATTTTTTTAATCTACAAGGAGTAACGGCTAGCGCGTTTGGCCGCGAAACCAGGTGGTCGGGTTCGAATCCCGGTCGGGGCAAGTTACCTGGTTTAAATTTTTCCCGGGGTTTTCCCTCGATCCAATATGAGCAAATGCTAGGTAACTATCGGTGTTGGATCCCGGACTCATTTCACCGGCATTATCACCTTCACTTCATTCAGACGCTAAATAACCTGAGATGTTGATACAGCGTTGTAAAATAACTTACTAAAAAAAAACTACAAGGAGTACAGACAGAGAAGCATATACTAACATAAAAATCTGTAATCGCCAAAAGAAAACCGCTCGACGAAATATAAAAAACGAGATAATTTGACAAATACATTATTAAAATATAAGAAAGGAGTAATTTCTCGATTAGATTATGTAAAACGAGCAGCCTATCGCTGCAAATCTTTTGAATTATAATAGCTACATGATTTTAATTTTGACCAACATTTTTAATCATACCAGCAAAATAATTTTGACCAACATTTTTAACAATACCTGCAAAATCAATGTTGTTAGTCCCAAGTCTGTAGAAAATGGGAAGGAAAATGTGTCAAATTATTTGTGCTCAACGCGAATGAACGATTTCAAATGTTTTGTGCTCAACGCGAATGAACGATTTCAAATGTTTTGTGCTCAATGCGTATGAACGATTTCAAATGTTTTGTGCTCAACGCGAATGAACGATTTCAAATCTTTTGTGCTCAACTGGAATGAACGATTTCAAATATTTTGTGCTCAACTCGAATGAACGATTTAAAATATTTTGTGCTCAACGCGAATGAACGATTTCAAATATTTTGTGCTCAACGCGAATGAACGATTTCAAATGTTTTGTGCTCAACGCGTATGAACGATTTCAAATGTTTTGTGCTCAACGCGAATGAACGATTTCAAATGTTTTGTACTCAACGCGAATGAACGATTTCAAATGTTTTGTACTCAACTCGAATGAACGATTTCAAATGTTTTGTACTCAACGCGAATGAACGATTTCAAATGTTTTGTACTCAACGCGAATGAACGATTTGAAATGTTTTGTGCTTAACTCGAATGAACGATTTCAAATGTTTTGTACTCAACTCGAATGAACGATTTCAAATGTTTTGTGCTCAACGCGAATGAACGATTTCATATATTTTGTGCCCAACGCGTATGAACGATTTCAGATTGTTTGTTCTCTACTCAAATAAGAAATAAGGATTGTTCAGGTATATCGTGCTCAATTCTTATGCTCCCAAATGCAATTGTTGTGCTGGCGGCGACGGCGACGGTGGTATTGGGAGTGATGTGGTTTGTGGTGATGAGTGATTCGCAGTGATAATAATAAAAGTGATGATTAGAGAGCACGTATCATTTATGACAAATTCGAAGCAATGAACGATGAAATACCGTGTTAATATTGTGTATTAACCTATAGCGTAAATCTTTGCAAGTGGTCTACCACGGGAACAATATTTCTCCAGCGAGAAGCCATCATTTACGAAGCTGTGATGTCCTCGATTACTCGCTCTTATTCTCGACGTACAATTCAGAACTGGGTTAACGACCATCTTCCAGCGTGTGAGATGTCCCCACCTCAACATCCCGCCCAGCCCTGCAGCAGAAAGCGCCAAGCCAAAAACTTGTATTCAGTCTTCAGCATCGCTAAGAGTCGTCGATGAATCATCGCCCACACAGCGAGCATCTGTGCATTCTCTTACATCCAAAGAATTCTTCGGGTCGCGAACTTAGTTCCAGTACCACATAGATATTAGCACAACTAGACCATAACAGGACGTAGACTTGTTCCTATTCACATGATAATTCAGGCGTGTTCGTATTAAATTTAGATTTAGATTTAGATTTATTTAATAATAACATATACATAAAAACGGTACATGAAAGTACCCCGAAAGAGCAAAGCTCGTGTTCGGGGATAATTCCGTTTTGATAGAAAGACTTGAAAATGACTTACAATTTTACATTGTTCGCCAAACATACCTATTTTTTCTCAATTAAAATGTAAGATTCTGATTACACAGATTATACATACCGGAACTTCACAAAAATAGAAATCTCTACTATTTCTAAACTAAAATTTAAAATTCTTGCACTAAGATCACATTCTTAAGAAGACTAGACTGAAACATACATAAATATACATTTTTTGTAGACAAAATACTTAAGAAAAAAAGTCACATAAAGATGATAATAATAGAGTTAGTTGGCTAATAATAATACTAGTAATAACTGAGTGAAAAAAGAGACGATGTTGAGTTTGGTGGATAAATATTAACTTATTATTTGTAGTATAATTAGTACAAATCATGTTGATATAGTAACCAAGATAAGATAGAAAAAATATACTTAGAATAGAAATAAAGTTCTTTTGCAATACATTGTACATATAAAACAGGGAAGTCTGTCACATAAATGTTTTAATTCTGGATCTGAAAATTTCATTGCTTAGGTAGTCAATTCTGGATGAAATTTTATTATCGAATTATATAGGCGTGGACCATAATTTGTATTGTGTAGGAAACATTTAGGCTCAACTAAATTAAGAATTTCATTTCGTCTTGTATTATAATCATGTGGCTGAGCTACAAATTCCATTCTATTTTTATGATAGAATTTCATTAAAGAGTATTTATAAATTTGATCAATTCTAAAAACATTCAATTCGGAATGGATCAAATTTTTTGGATAATCCAGTCGTCTTTTCAAACAAATATTGATTATACGTTTTTGCAACATAATTACAGGAAGAAGAACAGTTTTTGGAATGCCTCCCCATCCAGTTATACCATATTGGATAACAGATTCAACTATAGCCAAATAAACCAAACGTAATATATGAGTAGGCAAGTAATGGCGAAGGTTTACGAATTTGTAAAATGTTTTACGGATCTTGTTACATAAAAAGGTGATTTGTCTATTCCATTTTAAGTGCTGATCAACAATAATTCCCAGGTATTTCACATCTACAGATTCTTTCAGGCAAGGACATTTATAGGTTTTAGGGAGTTTACAAAATGAGTTGTGGATTATTAATTTTAAATGAGAAAGTGATTTCAATTTGTTCAATCCAGACACTGTTAAAGAAAATAGTACCAAAGTAGTTTTAGTTATATTTAGAGATAGCAAATTTGCATCAAGCCATTTTTGATCAAATTTATACCTACATTGGCATGTTTATAAATGTCCTCCCAAGTTAAACCACTGAAATAAATTGTAACTTTATTTCCTTTCAAATCTATTTACATTTAACTGGGAAATTAATAAAAGTAAATTAATATTCTGATAAACCAAACAAAATAAGTGGCAAGAGATGTAAGAAAATCTCTATGATTTTATCTAATGCCCATAGCCTACAAGAATTAGAACGAATAAATACAATTCGCTTTATAATATAAATGCGTCTAATGAACGGCACGAAATATGCTATGATTAATAGTGAATTCTCCAATAATAATAATAATAATAATAATAATAATAATAATAATAATAATAATAATAATACCATAATAATAATAATAATAATAATACCGTAATAATAATACCATAATAATAATAATAATAATAATAATAATAATAATAATAATAATAATAATAATGAAAATATTGTTTTGAACCATAGACATCAGTTAACTACAGTAGTACTTAATGTATTTAAATGTTGTTATTACTGTAGATATTATTTACAGACTACGAAAAGACTTTGATAAGATATTACCAAGAAAATTTTAGGATAATGCATAAAAGATGCTACCCTGTACATCTGATTAGAGTAAACCAGAACCTGTATTTTGCTACATATATTAATCGATCAACAATAATATTAAACTAATTAGTAAAAATCAAGGTGTTAAACAAGGCTGCCCAATGTCCCCAGAGTTGTTTAGTATATTCATTGACGAAGCCATTAGACAATGGCGAGAACAATTACATAAAAATTTAAATATAAATGACAAGGCCTTATACACCATATTGTTGTCAGACGATCAAGCAATATTTAGCAATACAGAAGATGATCTGCAAATTGCTGCATAGAAATTAAATGAAATAGCTAGTAAATATTAAGAGAATTTCAGAGGAAAAAACAAAAAGAATGGCTTTCCAAGGGACAATGCAGTGGCAATAGAATGAAGCCGCCAGTTACGGAGAACTTCACTAAACGGACAGTTTTTCTCTAGCTACATCTTCAGCAGTGGTTATTATCTGGACTTCTACCCGGGATGGCTCGTACCGGTACCACATTTGCCGTCATCTTTAGTCCCATCTCTCCAGTCCATAGTGTCGTCTTATCCCTGTGTTAGCTGGTGTAAATTCTCGATACACAGTTAAATTCGGTATTTTCTTCTCAGTCCGCTTCAAAACCTTATTAACCGATACAAATGTGAAATGATCTTAATGTTTCGCAAATGTCATTGCTACTGAATTGCACGTAATTTATTTCTTGCAGAAATTTCTTGGCAATTTTAACTTCCATGAGATATGATTGTGAAGATATCTTAAGCCTTGGTTTTTCTGAACCGACACATGCGACTTGCGAGGTGCGAGGCCCGCCTCGCACAAATCCGGACTATACGAGAGACAGTGAGTGGTTTCTATAACTGCAACGTACGCAGACCTTGCACCTCGCAGTTATAGAAACCACTCACTATCTTTCGTATAGTCCGGGTTTGTGCGAGGCGGGCCTCGCACCTCGCATGCTTCGGCTCAGAAAAACCAAGGCTTAAGAGAACTTTGTGTATACTGATAAGCCTACTTATCAATAGCCATCTTATTGTGTGCAAAATGACTGTATTTTGGCACCAGTAAACTTCAGTGGTGGCATTTCTACACAATTTTAATCAATACGGTTATTAAACTATGAAAGAATATATGCCTGAATAATGTTTCGCTTAGTACGGCGCGTTCGAAAAGTGACATGGACAAGTAAACCCCGTCCACAAATCTGTAAATTATGGTTGCGCATGACGTTACTAGGGAGAGGGCGCCTGCTCCCTCACTTACGTGCTGTGTTTCCTCTCCCACGCAATTACTTTTGCGCTCTGACTACTCACTCACTGGACCAGCCATCAATGATGCTACATGCGCAGAAGGTATATTTCTTGACTGTCACTTTATAGATTCCGTGGGCGCGGTTTAATAGCCCGCTTAGCTGTGAATCAGCACATAAGCTTCTGGCTATGAAATATCGCGACTCGGCAAGTCTATCGTGCTATCAAAAAGGAGTGTGTTATATGGAAGTAAAATTTTTAATAGCCTCCCTATGGAAATAAAAAATGAAACTCAAAACGTAAGATTATTTAGAGCCAAATTAAATAAGTAACTTACCTAATTTCTCACGTCTTCTATTCTGTAGGTGAATTCATAAAATCAAATTTAGGAAACAGAAAACGGATGTAGGTAAATTCTCATTTTTAAATAGAACTATAAATTATTGGAATAACCTAAATGCAGCGGTCTTTGAGGGCTGTCCTTCCTTAAGCAGATTCAAGAATAACTTAAAATGTTGTGTAAAAAGTGTATATTAAAATTAAGGTGACATGCATTTATTTAGCTTGACGAGTAACTTCCTTGGTTTGAATTGTAAGTTTAGTTTAAATGTAGTTCTGTTTATAAGTATGAATAAGGGTGTAATTGTATATCTTATTTGAACTGTTGTATCAGTGAAGCGTCGTGAGTCAGTGAAGTTATGGTTTTACAGTGCAGTGAATAGTTTCGATCAGTGATAATTTATAGTGTCAATGAAATGTGTTCTATAGTGTCAGTGAAATGTGTCATAGTGCCAGTGCAGTGAGTGAAATGAGAGTAAAGTGAAAGATTATTATCCGTACCAATGTGAAACTTACGTAGGGCCTATACATATGTAGGTTGTAATGTAAAATTAGGTTCACTTATTAATTAGGTTATTTTGTGTATTATTAATTGTAATTATTGTGTATAATTGTATTGTAATTTTATTGTGTATTGTTTATATTGTTTGTACCACTGCCACCGGGTGCTTTTCCACTTGCAGTGTAAATAAATACACACAGACATTGAACGCTTCATCAATAATTCTGTGTTATATTAAGTATTGATACTAAAACTTTGTGTTGTACTAGTAGACTATATTGTAAAACTTTTCTGTATATATTTCAACTAGACGTGACTATAATAAAATTAAGATGTCTTTATAGTACTGTTAAGATTTTTTCCGTTTAACATCTTTCATATTCTAGCTGTGAAGCGATGTATGAACACCGTGGAATGTAAATAAATAAATACAATACATTACAGTATACTACGCGACCAAGGCGGGACTCGTCGTGGCAGAATGAGGAACTCCGTGTTCGCTGCGTATGTTTACTGCTGGAGTGTCGTCACATTCAATGTCTAGCGTTTCAATCTGATCGCAATGCCGCGTGTAGGAAGACGTGTGTTTCGTAGCCAAGCGCGGAGCGTTATTTATAATAAAGTGAATATAGTTATTAATTATAATGCCATAAAGTTTTGTGATGAAGAAAAACAACTGGTTTATTCCTACCTCTATCGAAGACAACAGAGAGTGATGCAGCTATTGTGAAGTTAAATAAGGAAACAATTAGTAGAATTAAAAAGGAAGGCAAAGAATGTGAGGACAAGGGTGTAAAAATATTGACATCAAACTAAGTTAGACGACCTCCTGCAAATAAGGTTGCATTAGACGACATAGACAAAAGTATCATAAGAAGAGAAGTTCATTTAATATTATAGTCTCTACAAAGAGCTTCCAACATTAGGAAAGTTGCATACATTTTGTAAGGGAGAGAGATGGGTTTTAAAGGGTGCAAGGAAACTTTACGAAAACTCATACTATCCATGGGGTTTGCATTAAAAAAATGTAAAGATTAAAAGAAATAGGCTATCTAATAGAACGCTCTGATATAGTAGCCCGTTATTTACCTGAACGAAATATGGTTCCATACTCATTGCACTGTCCACAAATGTTGGCAAGATGTAAACGTGTGAGGAATTTATACAAATAGTGATGGTTTTATATCGGGTGCTTTCCTCATATATGATGTCCGAAGTCCGGCAACTTTAAAATGCTAAGGTAAGAAATGTATATCAAATGAAATATTGTATAAAATACAGTACCTACTTTAGTTTACGTTACTTTCGATTCATGTTCCCTCCTTTACGAACAACGATTTTGTGGCGTGTTTTCTGAGTAGATTCCTATGTGTGTAAGCTTATGATAAAATAAAACTAAACAATGAAGTTAATTATATATATACGTACATATAACATATAAAGCGTGTTAATAATAATGAACTTACTTACTTAGTAGGGTTTAAAAAGGGCGTGTCAGCTACTATGGCTATTTGCGCCCTTATCTAAAATTCTTAATATAACAAAGATATAAATAATATAATAATCAGAGTGCTAAAAGAACTAAAAAGCGTTGCCACGATAAAACGAGGCACACAAATGCAGTATACATAAGGTGATTTCTACAGAATCATAGAAGTGAGCAATTCTACCACACGAGGTGGTATTCAAAACGAACAAATAAAACAATAAAACTAAGGCCACCAGAGATAACGTCTTGTGAATCATATTTTAAAACCATAAAATTTTATAAAACATTCGGATGTATAACGTCCGAAATGTCAACAATGTAAAATCAAATATAAAACAACAAATGTAACCTCCGGATGTAAAGGGTCCGGAGGATAAATAATAATAATGAAACAAGAGCGCAGTTCAGCATGTGCTTCATTTTGCATCTGATGCGGACTTTACAGCACGGTCTGTATTGTGGAGCGAATCGCAGCGCCACCAAACAAAACGGTTCCCGCCTTGATCGTGTAGTACATATGACGCATTGACTTATCTTACAATAAGTGTTGGAACTGCCGACTGTTGGAAACACAGCACGACAACTTATGTACGATTTCTTCATATTATACTATTATAAATGAATATTCGCTCTTCTAACGAGTATTGCACTGCCACAAACTCAGCTGAACTTCAATGATGGAAGTGAGCTGTATACTGATGCCATCACATTGAGACCAATTCAACCTGTGTTAATCTGTCCATTCCACGCAATACAAAACCTTCCCATGTCTGTGCCAGGGAAATATACTTGCTATTTCCTCGGAAGTTGTATTCGATATATGAGCCGTTCAGAACAGAGGTGGTGTAAGTCAAAAATGGGTAATGAGGGTTAAAGTAAACATTCTGTAAAATACAGCGCAAAGTAGCAATTAATATTCAATTTATTTAAACTATTAGTAGTCAGTGGATAGCACGAAGGACATGTTAATTGCTACTTTGCGCTATATTTTACAGAATTTTTACTTTAAACCTCATTACCCACTTCTGCTCTGGACGGCTCATATAATTACACAATTATAAATGTTAAATGTTATGTTTTATTTAACAACGCTCGAACTGCAGAGGTTATATCAGCGTCGCCGCATGTGCCGGAATTTTGTCCCGCAGGAGTTCTTTTACATGCCAGTAAATCTACTGACATGAGCCTGTCGCATTTAAGCACACTTAAATGCCATCGACCTGGCCCGGGATCGAACCCGCAACCTTGGGCATAGAAGGCCAGGGCTATACCAACTCGCCAACCAGGTCGACTGTATAATTATAATTCTTTCTAACAAATCTACTGATTTTCTGTATAGTAATGGCTCCCGCGGTACTCACATCGTATTTCTTAGTGCTCCGTCTTATAAGTTATTTAGGATATTTAATTACATTTCTTATGTGCGGAAAGTGTTTTAACTACTTTTCTTCCCTACTATACCAATTAAATGATTTGTTTGCATTTACGCCAGTATCATCAAATTCCAGTCGTGGAAGGGGGTAGCAATCGGTGTTTCCGGTTCTCAACCGTTAATCCAAAGGTATAGCCAGGTTAATATTAGAAATGTTAGTAAAATAAAATGATGTCCCTGTATAACACTATCTATAGCTTCTTTGTTATATTCAAAAGTCTTTATAAATGAAATCTAGCTCATTACTGGACAGCTTTCTGCACCTTCCTACTCCGTATTATATTTTTTATCTATTATTTTACGGGGCACCTTCTACTTCAACACATCCAACATTTCAGCATCTATTATTTTTCGTTATCATTACTCTTATGCATTATTAATATTACGTTTTACATCTGATTATTCAAATTCCTACTATTATAAATGGTATTTCATATTACAATCCATGTACAATTCTTGTAAACAATACAATTAGATCTAGATGTGATTTTTTTTGTGCCACTACTTGGTCGTCAGAAAAAAAAGAACTGTATTACAGATAAATTTGTTAGTACAAAAGACAACATTTTCAGGACCGATAACAGTAAGAACGGACGTGGCAAAATTTTCTTTTGTTAACCGCACAAAAGCAGACTGGAACAGCTTACCTGCGGCAATCTTTCAGGGTGGTCCTCTTAAAATCAATACATTTAAGGAAAGGTTAAGAAGATTAGACTGAAAATGTAATTTAATTGGAGGTGCAGTGTAATTATTTAAGTTGTGTCATGTACTTAATTGAATTGATATAGGATAATTAATTAAGTTGATATGTAATTATTAAGTTGATATGTAATTAATTAAGATGGTATGTAATTTAGTTGATATGTAAATAAATTAAGGTGATATGTAATTAATTAAGATGATATGTAATTAATTAAGATGATATGTAATTAAGTTGGTATGTAATTAATTAAGGTGATATGTAATTATTTAAATTGGTAATAGTTGGGTGAAATAGAAGTACTTATAAGTTAGATTTACTTTTGCTTATCGTAGGCGTTATTATAGAATAGTTTTTAATTATAGTCCTAGGTTTAATTCAACTACTAGTTATAGATTTACGTTTATTCTACTTTATTTCATTTAGGTTTATTTTATTTTATTTCATGTAATTGTAATTATTGTATATTATATATCACTGCCACCGGGTGTATACCCAATTGTAGTGTTAATAAATACATACATACATTTATAGTACCGTAATACCTTATCTACTACAGTTTCTAACTTCCTAAAAAAATATTTTTAATGCACTAGATGATAAACAATGTCAAGCGGTGAAGGCACAACAAAATTTGTGACCAATCAGATAACTCCCACGTCTGGAGTTCACGAGACCTCACACACGATGAAACGAGCTCGAAAATCGTGACGTCTTGCAGAGCTACAGCAATTCGCTAACTTGCTTGCCCATCTATGGACCTTTTTCGTACGTGTATGCTGGCATGGTGGTACCAGATTTTTTGATCTCGTGTTGTAGCGCTCCACCTGCGTTTTCTAACACGAACCACACTGTTGTAGACAAGCGATGGACGACTTTGGGACATGAACATTCGGTTCGTTCACACATAAATTATCAGATTTGTATGATTTTGTGTGGGGTGTTTCGTGTCAGCACATTTCACTACACGACTCCGCACTCCTTAGTATTCAAGAGAATAGCGAAACAGTTAGTAGTGACTTCCTACGAAAAAGAATATCGTAACGTGTACTTACTTACGTGCTGGAAGTATTTGAAACAATTCGGAAGCAATATTTATCCTGTTGAAAGTCTTACCTGGAATTTAAAAAGAGAATCAAACATAATACGATGAATATTAATACAGAATACAAATTGAAATGACACAAAAGTCTATTCAGACAAGAATTATATCGATCATATTTTAAGCATGCAGAAATAAACAAAGATGATTGTCGTCATTGATCTTATGAAGTCTACTACGTGACAGTACGTAACATAATTTTTCAGGAGAAAGAAAAAATATTAATCCTGGCTGCAACTTAGTTATCCTGGCTGCAACTTAGTAACCGTAGAACACTTCATTCGCTCTCTCTTCTGTTTCGAGTTCTCCACACTTCTACTCCAAATTACCTTCGTTCCCGGTTTAACTAATTATCCTCCAGTCACAATCTAAACACCAGGTCACAGGAGAGCCAAATCCTAGCAATTCCTGCCCACAGAACATCCCACTATTCATCCTCTTTTACTGTCTCAGTTCCCCGTGAATGGAATTCTCTACCTCAGAAGATTAGGGGCTGCCAGACAATAACCACTTTCAAGAAAAGGCTAAACGATTTCTTACGGGCGCAGTCAAATTGAAATAATACTTGTGATCGAGCTTAATAATTTAATTTAATTTAGATATTACTATTATTATTATTATTATTATTATTATTATTATTATTATTATTATTATATTATTTTATTGGTGTTGTGAAGACGAAAAGAATTGTCATTGTATTATATTAATTATGTATTATATTGTCTTGTATTTGTAGTATTGTATTGCTTTGAATTGTATTGTATTGTATTGTATTAATTATGTTATATTCATAGCATTGTAGTAATTTTTTATCATACTGGTTGAGTGGAAGAGAAGGCCTTAACCCTGGTAGTTAAAATAAACCATTATTATTATTATTATTATTATTATTATTATTATTATTATTATTAATCATCATCATCATTATCGTACCAAGTACTAGTCCCAAAAGAACTGTTACGGCCTGAAAAAGCGATTTTCTTGCCATCTTTTCATAGGTCGACCAAGTGACCGTTTCCCATTTGGAAAAAAAAAAACCATAGTTTATTTAACGACGCTCGCCACTGCAGAGGTTATATCAGCGTCGCCGGATGTGCCGGAAATTTTGTCCCGCAGGAGTTCTTTTACATGCCAGTAAACCTACTGACATGAGCCTGTCGCATTTAAACACACTTAAATGCCATCGACCTCGGCCGGGATCGAACCCGCAACCTCGAGCATAGAAGACCAGTGCTATACCAACTGCGCTACCGAGGGCGACCCCATTTGGACGATACTTCATTATTGCCTTAGGGATCATGGATGAAACCATTCTTGAGACGTGTTCCTTCCAGTTTAACTGATATCTGGAGATATAGTCCAGTAATGATGACACATTAAGTTCTTGAAGGATATCTTCATTTTTCTTTCGATTCCATTTAGTGTAGCCAGCTGTTCGGCGCATGAATCCCATCTCGCAAGCTGTTAGTCTGCTTTCATCTTTTGTGTTTATAGTCCACGCTTCACTCCCATAACATAAGACTGGTCGAGCTATTATTTGATAAAGACGAGTACGAGTTGATTTTTTTTACTAATGAAGGTTTTAAAACTCTATTAATGATGCCCATTGATTTGTTAAGTTTACAATTTTCTGTGATAAATCCAAATTTTCAACAAATGAAAGTTTATATCTTAAACAATTAAACTCATTACCCATTTCCAAAATTGTGTTATTTAAACAAATTATTAACTGACCGAAACCTAAATACATCTTTTTTTGACCCAGCAGGAGGGGGTGACCCAATTTTATATCAACACTTATGGATTTTTTTTTTTGTTTTATTTTTCTACAGGTTTAACTGTTTGTTATTCTTTTCGTTTATTTTATTGATAGTGATGTTAAACCTTTAATATATAAATAATAGTAACAGTATAACTACAGATCCCATTTTAATAATTAAAAAAAATGGTTCCTGTAGTTATACTGTTACTATTATTGGGTTTTTACCACAAAAGGCCATTATTTTTGTTTTGTTAATGAATATTTCCATTGAATATTTTTGAGCTATTAAATTTAAATTATATACTGTCCATTGCAAATCATCTTCTGATGATGTCAGTAAAACAAGATCATCTGCAAACGTTATTACATCTAATTTTAAATGTCTGTTAATAGTGATATATCCTTGTTTTGTTTCTCTAAAATCTTTCACAATGGCATTCATACAAAAAAAATATTAATAAAAATTCAAATAGCATACATAAGAATATGAAGTAATTCAACAGAAAATTTTGGTGAATATGACGAACATTAATGACATCATCGAGGATCAGTGTAGGCCTATCGATATTTAATCATAGACCTTAGAGCTGGGGTCATACTGATCCGAAATATTTTAATTTCTTTGCAATAAATCACATAATGTTATGTTTTTCTTTTACTGTCATGTAAATTAATCAAATTTTTCGTTATAAAGATGGAAATGTGAAAAATGAAAAAAATCGCTATTATCATGTCGCATATTAAAGTTTTGGAATCTGGCTGTCAGCGCTCACGCAAGATGGTCCGCTTATGAGCATTGGATTCACAAATATACTCCTCTGGAAATGGAGGCTGGTTCTCAGGCCTGATGCTGAATGACTCCCGTCGTCTAGAGATGGCCCGTTCGTAAGCATCGGATTCACAAAAATACTCGCCTGGGGGTGTGACTTTGCTCTATGAGGGCTGAGGGAGATCGAAAAAGTCTATCAGCATTGAACTGAGGAATACCACCCAGGGAACCTGTCGAACTGAAAGAATTATCCCATATACAAGGAGTATAATGGGCCAGTGAGTGCGTAGATACATGCATTCCGTCCCTGGTTCGGCTCTAGAAAAGCCAGCCAGGTGCATTGTTTTACACCTTGAAATAATAATAACAACAACAACAACAACAACAATAATAATAATAATAATAATAATAATAATAATAATAATAATAATGGCTTTATTTAACCTGGCAGAGTTAAGGCCGTAAGGCATTCTCTTACACTCAACCAGGATTAAAACTTGCTCACATAGTTGAACATAAAACTGGATCGGAATTAAGTAATTACATACTGATACAATTTAGGTACATAATAAGATCCAAAGAGGTAGTTACATAAAAATTTACCTCATGAAATAAAAATAAACATAGTGGAATACATATTAATGTTGTTAGAATCAAATACGAATCACATAAAAACAGAAGCCGATACTTCAATAAAAAAAAATGTACACAGTAAAAATAAAAATAAACACATTAGTATACATATTAGTATTAAATTACAATTAAGTAGGATTTACAAAATTAAACCAGAAACCGACAATTGAATAAAATGTACACAAAAAATAGATTAATAATAAAAAAACAACACAGTGGGATACATTTTGGCGTTAAGTGATAAAGAAACACGATTTAGATAATAAAAATAAGAAACAAAAAAAAAATACAGTGGAACACATTCCATTAAATATTTGCAACGCGTTAGGTCTGGCAACTCATCATAATAAATGGGATAGCTTTGAATATTAACCACAGGGCATCCGAAATTTAAGCATCTGAATTTACCCAATATGATAGTTATTTTTATCTCGAAAACTTTATTTTTTCAACACACATACTTTTCAGTGATTGAATACCGGTACCATAATTATTTAGGTTTAGACATAATACCCGTATTACTTATACCGATACATTTGTAGATATAACTGATATTATTTAAATCTTTACTTTGCCGGTAAAATGCGTACGTCGAAAACCGGTACTTCTATTCCAGTATTTATAGGTTAAATACCGGTACTCATTGAGGAACAAATAGAACATACAAAAATTAATGAATGGAAGACAGCCTGACTCGTTGATGTACAGTAGTGGCAAAAAAAAACCGGACCAACCCTTGTAGCTGATACAAAAGAATCCTGTGCTGTGTATTGTGTCAAACTGTGGTAATTTCAATATGGATAGTGAATCCCGAGGTATGTACTGCTATTTAATGTAAAAATACGCAGTTAGCTTTAGCGAATAGAGGTAGAAATGTAATATTGATGCCAGTTGAAAATAAAACTAAAATTTTTTGGTCTGTAAATGTGAGGCACCGAAGGAAACAAAAGAAGGTAAGAATCGAACAAATGTAATAATAAATTTCATTGTTACAATTCATTATACAAGATGGATGTGTTTTGTGACTAGCAAAATTTGAATCTATGGTTTTGAAATCAACTACAAGAGTTGGTTCGGTTTTTTTTTGGCACTACTGTACGCACGTAATAAAACAACAGATAAGTTACACGAACTCAAGCCATCTACAACAGAAACAGGAACTCAACAATAGTAAAAACGGCCTACTGGTATACCCACAGATCATACAGAGGATTTCAGTTAAGAAAAAAGCATTGAGCATTATGGGACTATTCCATCAAATGAGCAGTTGCCATAGAAACGCCAACCTACCACGTAGATTGTACAATGTATTGGGCAAGGCCCAAAAAGCTAATGTTTTTTTCTTAACGTGGAATCCTCTATAAAACATGTGATATGGCCACAGATGTTAAAGGATGTATTAAAGTTTAAAAATACAACAGAATTCCGAGTGAAGCAGTATCAGCGCAGTAAAATTTACTAAATTAAATTCAAATATTCATGCTGTAATATATCAAGACTTTTACAAGTACTTAATTCTTGTAGGCTACTATGCCTATATCGGTAGAAAGTTCTATTGTTATCAAGTCGGTATTTAGGATACATGTATTTTGCTATAAAGGAATTTTTAAGTGCTAAACAAATAGACCTACCTATTTTTGTTGGTATTTTTAGTTTCCATTTGGACTCTGGTTATTTCAATCATTTGTGTTTTATTCGCTATACAGTGTTTTGCCGGTATTATATCGGTATGTTATTAATGCAGGCGAAAATACCGGTAAAAACATCCTAAACCAGACTTGCAAAACTGGGAACCAATTGTAGTGTTATGTCACTCATCGGAATACATCACTCGCCTCTTCCTTCCACCCCTGCGTCATTGACTTGGTAGGGGAGGGGATTTGTATTCAGTGTCTGTCTTGTGTGATTGCGTACGAGCCATAGATACGTCAATCGACGCCGGTAGACTGTGGACGGGGATCCAACGCTTTTCCCATGCTTTCTATCCCGCTGTCGCCAGTTCTGTATCCCTGTCCTAAACTGACATCATACCGGTATTAAGGATTTGCGATAATCTTTAATGGTATTGAAATATATCGAAAAAATAATAACAGTACTTATCGCTATAGGCTATTCAATAGCGATACGTTCTCTGGTACTTTTACTCATATTTTGACAAAGATTCATGCTATTGAAAGCTCGTGAACAAATTTGTACTCACCATATATATTATATTAAATTACATTTTAGTAATTATATAGCAATAGTAAGTAAGAGCACAGTAGAATCAATATGCAATACAACTGCAATAGAAAACTAAACGAATCAAGCAATCTCCATTTGGATTAGGAGAGACCGCCTTATATTACATTATTGTCGAAGCAAATTAAAAATTGTTATTTCTTATCAGGAGAGTTCCGGGTAGCAATACTGTAAGTAAATCTGATTTTACAACATGTTGAACAAGCTGTCGTGATATTACTTTCTGCATTATCTCCTGGGGGTTCTCTCGACAAAGACTACCGTTTTGTAATAATTAAATTGATAATCATTTGGTAGATTTTTATGTAACTCGCTTAGATGAAAGATGTTACATTTACTGCACTTGCTATTTTGGGTGTGGTCTGTAATAAATCACAAAGGACCAACAGAAATACAGCTAAGAAAACCATCAATTTCTTTGTACAGTATCTGAGGATTTATGTTCCAAAGCTTGTATAGAGCGAAATCACGATGCATCGTCTGTTCATATAGATCGTTATTAGCGTCATGCTGGTTGCAACATGCGGTGCATTCCTTGTATCTAGTTCAATCTCTACTGAGAGTTGTTTCCGGGGAAACGTACGCTGGTAACAATTTTGTAAAGATATGGTGCATTGCCGTGGTATAATTGTATACAAAATTAGGCATATTAACTCATACTACTGGAGCAAGGACGGCGGATTTAAATGTAGCTACTGTAGAGACCTGTTTGTAAGTTCATAATTTTATTCACTATCACAAATCTAAAGACGTGAATCTTAACAGGAAGGAAAAAGACTTGTTTTTGATTAGTGAAGCACAGACATTATCATTATCATTATCATCACTGTAACTTTCACGTCGCTTTAGTATCCGAGTTGGCAGGAAGGTTTAGGAAGGCTATCGGTCAGGGTTCCAGTCCCGGTGATGAGAGAATCGTATAAAGCGTGGAAGTGAAATAACTCTGCAGATTTTTAGGGCGAATAGCTCATGTTGTATGTGACAAATGGAAATGGGGCGGACACGTGAGTAGGATGGACTGCAGCAGGTGGACGTACGCCTCGACCATGTGGGACCCACGGATTGGGAAAGAAGCAGAAGACGTCCAAGGAGAAGGTGGTCGGACGTGTTCCGGAGAGAGACTGGAGCGCAGTGGACGAAACAGTGAGGGACAGGCAGGCATGGAAAAGATTGGAAGAAATTACGAACACTATGTAAACTGTGTATAGTTGTGTATTGTTTATATAGTTATTTGTGTGTGTGTCAGTTTGGATAGTTTGATTTCGTGCATAGTTGGTATAGTCCATGTATTTAGTCAGTATAATTTTAGTGTTCAATTGTATCGTTTTTGTGCGCTTAGTTTAGATAGTTTGTGTGTTTAGGCTGTACAATTTATGTGTCCAATTTGTATAGGTTTTTGTGTATTTAGTTTGTGTGTGAGTTAAGACTCTGTATGTGTTCAGTTTGTGTATTTTTTTTATCGTGTATTTAGTGTGGATATTTGTGTGTTCAGATTATAATTTATGTGTTCAGTTTTCATAGTTTTTTGTGGATGTTTAGTTTGCATAATTTATATGTTTAGTCTGTATAGTTTTTCGTGTTTAGTTGGTATAATTTGTTTATGTGTTTAGTTTGTAAGTGTATAGTGTAAGCTCTCTTGGACTGGCTCCCCAAGTGTAGTAGACCTTCAGCTCACCCTACACTCCTGTAGGAGGCCGTTGCCCTTATGGGATTTCAGGCTTTTCGTATTTTCGTATCGTATGTGACAAAAAAAAGTGTAATACCATTTTGGTGGAAAGTTCACTGTTTTCTCAGAAAAAATCTTTTTCCCAAATGTTTATCGCCTTATTCGGTAACTATTACGAAGAGGATTATGATTTTTGTCCATATCAACAGAAAATCTAATGAAGAATAATTTATCTCTCTGGGGTATTTCAATAGCCTGCACGGGGCCATATAGGAACCTACAAGTTTTTTAATTAATCGTATGAAAAAAGAAAATTTTATCTGCTTGGAGCCATACGGCATATGGGTCCCTAAGTTTTGTACGCGGAGATCTGTAGGCCTACAGTTCTTAGATCATCTCTTCCTGTTCCTAATATATTTTGTTTAATGTTCGTAAACAAAAATTTACCACCTCTGCAGCACTGGAATCCAGAATTAGGCTATATAAAATAATGGTTGAAAAACAAGAAGTGCTGCAAATACACACTCCAAGATTCATCGAGACAAGTGTGCATCTACGGTGGTGCTACATGGTGCACTGTTTAAATCAAACTAGTTGAACAATTAAAATATAAAGCTAAATAATTTCTTTACTTCTTCTTTAATATTAAAGAAATCATTAAATGACAGTCGGAGAGATAGAGAGAGGAGAGTAAAATGTATTTCAAGGGAGAAGACAAGCGGTGGGGCGTATGACCAAGAAAATAATTACCATGACAGCACTGGTGTTGGCTAAATTTAATTAAGGGACCACTAATTTGAAGCCACTGAACGGTACAACCAGATTACAACGTTGTAGCCAGAGAGGGAGATGGTGAGTAGTTGACCTTGGCAGACAGACCTGAGCTCGTTGACATCTTACATCTGTACAAGATGTCGGATTATATCTCTGCCGGTCAGTGGCCGTTAAATTTCAAATGGCTTATCATACAACGTGGGCGTCAGGTACTGAAAAGCGTTACAACTTTCCTCCCATCTCTTCACTTCTCCACCGCAAATATGACGTTGCACAGAGGCAGAGATAAAATCCGAGATCTGCATTACGAGAAGAAAGAGAACTGTGTTAGCGGAATGTTGCCAGACTGCTAATTAACCGAACATTTAATCACAAAACGTCATATAAGTTTTCTATCCATTTAAGTGTAGCCTATCGTCCCTTTCAATCTGTAGGATTCCTTATCTAATATAACTCTTCTACATATTTCGTCAGTGTTTTCAGTATTCGTTGTTTGTTATTTCATTTCCGATTTCGTTCTCTATTAATCACATGGTCTTCTTGTTCTTATTTGTAAAGTCTAAACATTCTACTTCGGGGTACATTAAACATATGTTAATTTTCTCTCTGGATCCTCTATAACGTCGGCCTGGTTGGCGCAGTTGGTATAGCACTGACCTTCTATGCCCGAGGTTGCAGTTTCGATCACGGGCTAGGTCGATGACATTTAAGTGTGCTTAAGTGCGACAGGCTCATATCAGTAGATTTACTGGCATGTAAAAGTACTGCGGGACAAAATTCCGGCACACCGGCGACGCTGATATAACCTAGGCAGTTGTGAGCGTCGTTAAATAAAACATAACTTTTTTTTCCTCTATATGTATACATTTCTCTTTCATTCAGTCTTCCTTCGCCTTATCATTCTCTCTCCTTAGTTCGTTGTTAAGTTCCCTGTAGTTTTCATTTTCTATTTTCTCCTTTCCTCCATCTTCTCCAACATTTTCCCGGTGACCCAATATGTCTCAATGCTCGCACTTTCTCTGTATCATATTATTTCTTCTGCTGTTGTTTTTAGACAGCTTTTTAGATGAGTATGATTAAGTAAATAAATAAATATAATAAAATTGAAAATCATTAAGTCTATCTAATTACCTGTGAGTAGTATGAGTAGTATGTGTGGTTGTCAAGGCAATTAAAAAAAACACCCTAAGAACTGATGTAGAAGAGATGCTTAAAAAACTTTACAGACATACGAGTACTTGATGAAGTTCTAACACATCTCGAATATTTGCCTCAGAATTCTTATATAGATATTTTCTGGCCATCCTCCTGGTCGTTTTCCTACGTCGCTCCACATAAAATCTGTTGCTAAACCTGAGACAACGAAATAAAATACCACAGTTTTATGACCTATATTACACCGTGCAGTTTCATGAGTTGATATAGCCAGCGGCTTCAGACTACAGTGAACCTCCCCTTCACCCTCAGTACGGAGGTACTAAAATGGGAGTTATAGTTTTTTCAACGAACCAAACTCGGCAGTCTATCAGCTACCGCATGTCTTCAAGTATTGATCGCACCCAATGCCTGGAAAAGTCATTGGCTGTTTGACGATTGTATGCCATCGGCACACAGTAGCAAATAATTAAACCAAATGGTTTCTGGATGATAAGAACTACCGTACCCTACTCTAAAATTGAAACGGATTATAAAACGTGGCCTCAATAAAGATAAACAACGCAAAAAGATGCTTCGTAGTAATAAGAACTGAATGACGAGAAATAGAAAAGAACCTGCTTTCGTAATACTCAAACTATACCGTAAGTAACGTGAAAGGATGATAGTGAGTTACAGTGTATAACTTACTTTAACATATGTAAAATATAAAGAGGAAATAAACTTATGATAGAAGAATATGTTTAGAGGTTGTACACAAAGGTAATTTTGCACCGACTATTCAGGTAAAGTGTCTTTTCATATGTTATATACTACGCATATTGAAATAATTTATGTTTGAATTAGGAGATTTTCTACCGACTTCGTCTCGGCTTTGATAGCGGAAAGCGTTGCATCTTTCCCCGGTTAAGCAATTGCCGGATAAATAAATATGCGCTAACTTATCTTAATTTAAATTACAGTCTTGAAATGCTGTCTCTCTGCTAAGTTTCATACCTCACATTGTTTATAAAATAATGTCTGTAGCATTATGGCGAAGTTATTGTTGTGTGCTGTTGGTAATTTCTGCATTAAATACATTTAATACACAGGCTGATTCAGTGACTATGTTACAAACTTTTAGGGGTGATGGAGGAGACAATTATGAACTACTTTCACATAGAAACCTATGTCCGGAAACGTTCCATTTGCTAGTTTCAAGGCTAAACATGTTACAATCCGCATTTCACGAGAAGATCCCAGCAAGGAATGCGAGTTTTTCCCCCACTTTAATAACCTATCCCCCACACGAAACCGCCCGGCCACTGACTGAGCCTTGTTTGTCCCAGCCGGCCAATGACACCACTCCCATCCACCTGCTCCTTCAAGAACGCAGAGTTACTGGCTTACTATCTCCTCTTACCCCGCAAGTACCATACTCCCCTCGCAGGGATCTTCTCGTGAAATTTGGACAGTAGTCTATGTGACCAGCTAGAACCGAACTCAAGGCCATCCTTTTGAAGTTTGATTGCAGACGACGTGTTCTTGCAAACGTAGGGGATTTCTCATAGACATGAGAAAAGCTGGTTGGAATCGTAAATGTTATTTGATGGGGTTAAGTGACAGCCAGGTAATCAGCCCAAATGTCAATCGAACCCACTCCCGAGTACAGCCTCAGATCAATATGCAAACACGTTACCGCCTGAGCTACGGTACTAATGTCAGTAGGCTTATCTAACTTTTTTATGTGTAACTTACAGCTGCTATTTATGTATTGCGGACTGATTAATTACGTTGCCGATAATATACTTTCTACTTGTGGACCAAATCATGTGATGGGCAGGTTAGAGAGCAATCTACACAATAGAATAATTCTTGCACAGTCTAACCTCTGATAAAGGGTGAGCTCGTAGCATTCAAGAACCCTCGAGGCTACATGAAAGATACTCTCAAATCTCTGTTTATACCGCCCTAAATATAATAATTGAAGTCTTACATCAGCCGCATCCATGTGGGATGGTTGCCTTGCGCTTGGACAGCCCAGTTTAATTCATATGTCATAAGTGATGATGAACGACATCAAGGGTGAAGATTAAATTCGTTGAGTGTGGGTTTTATATAGCTTACTTTGTATCAAGGTATCGGATGTTGTTTCCCCTTGTAAAGGTGATGGTATTTAAGAATTACTTTCAGTGGGACTTCTAACGATATTCTTCACCCATGATACACTCAACAGCTCAGATCCTTCTGCGACATTACGACGAGTTAATGATATTAACAGAGATCCCAACTTATTCACTCCCTTTCGTAAAAGCCAAAGTCATCTGCCTTCAAGCTCAACAACCGCAAGTACCAAGCCCCTCAAATTTTCTCATCGCAGCGAATTTATGAAAATAAAATATTATTGTAATAGAAATCGAAATTCAACACATGTAATTTATTATTAGAGTTCATAATTATACAATAAGTCATAACTTATACAGCATGGTTTTAACTTTTTAAATATTCAATGTTCTTAACTCTTTGAAAAAAATATGTGTATATTTTTATCAATTTTGTCGGTATCGTAAGTCAAAAATAATTGACAGTGTTTTTTTTTTAACAATTTTACCTAGGTAATGCTTTAATTTAGAATAACAGTATTTAAATATAATATTATTGTTCCATATTCACGCCACACTATATTACCTTGATACAATCATGTTTCATAATTATACAATAATACTTACATGTGTCATCACATAATTATCTCGTTCTGTACATTACCTTGTCTTCACATTAAGTTATGCAGGGTGCCCCACTTAACCCTTTCACCTCCGATAGCGTATGAAGTATTTCAGATACATACAAATCGACAATTACAAGTCCAATTACATCGAAGGGGACATCTGATACACGTAATGTATTTTTTGTACACGAAATAATTTTCAAGATATTAGACTCAACATTCTTTTTTTTTAATGGAAAACAACTACGATTTGTATTGCAAATGTTGCGTTAGCTCTGTCTAATAACAACTGATTACTTTACCAACTATTTGAATGTCACCGGTATAGGTTTCGCAAGTAGGAAATACCGACAGAAGGAATGCGAATGAAACAATGCGATAAGTAAGAGCGCGCGACAGAAAAGTTCACGACATAGCTTGAATGATATTCAAGAGTATAGTCGGAAGAGAAATGGCATCGATAGAATCAGTCTTGCTACGTGATAGTTACATTACGACTTTAGTTTGTTCTCTTACATGTGAATACGTGTCTTGTATCGCACGGTATCATATTTCATTCGTAAACATATGTTGCGCGTTTAATTAGCTTCGAATTTTTCTCTTGCTGTGTTCTTTATTTCCATAGCGATGTCTTCATTTGTTAATTTTCTTGGAAGAGACAATACTTCCATCGCCCGTACCTCTCGACCCTCGGCGTGGCTACATACACACGTCAAAACAGACAGTAATGCCATCATTGTTTTTCGGTAATCGTTCCTTGCGCGAGCTATAAGAACAATATGAACAATGTCTGACGCACTCTTTCTTATGTCTCATTCATTGTGTTGACATAACTGAAGATCGAACACACCCATAGTAGCACACTACTCAACTTATTTATTAAGTTCTATACTGAATAATTGAACGATAGGACAACGGCGAGAAATCTAATTGCACATCGCAGATTTTGTGTTTTGTTCTTTTGAAAATAATTGAGCAGGAAAGCATGATTTTCCACGAAACTGTGGGAGCAGATTTTTCCAGAATGTCAATAACCCCTCTAATTTTTGGTGAATAAATATTTTGTTAGTAACTTTTTATGAGCTGTGAGCAGTGTGGGATGAAGAAAAATACAAATAAGATCTAGACCTTGGTAATAGGAATAAAAATAAAGATGGTAAATTTGAGAATTCTAAATGACGCAGTAGACCAATTATACAGCTTCAAATACTTTAGCTGTACTATGAGCAGTAACATGAGCTGCTGCCAAGAAGTCAAAAGGAGGACAGCAATGGCAAAGGACGCTTTTAAAAGGAAGAGGAACATCATCTGCGGACCTATGGTAAAAACTATGGAAGAGACTAGTGAAGTGCTTTGTTTGGAGTATGGCATTGTCTGAGGCAGAAACATGTACATTACGACGAAGTGGAGAGAAGCGAATAAAAGCATTTATTTGAATTGTGGATATGGAGAAGGATGGAACGTGTGAAATGCAAAGACAAAATAAGAAATGAAGCTGGTGTTGGAAAGAGTGGGTAAAGAAAGAATGATGCTGAAACTTATTAGGAAGAGGAAAAGTAACTGATTGGATCACTGGCTGAGAAGAAACCACCTATTGAAAGATGCACTGGAAAGAATGGTGAACGGGAAAAGAGTTCGTGGCAGAAGAAGATATTAGATAAGAGACGACATTAAGATATATGGATCATATGTGGAGATAAAAAGGAAAGTAGAAAGTAGGAAAGATTGGAAAATGTTGGGTTTGCAGTGAAAGACCGACCCTTGGGCAAAACACTACGAATGAATGAATTATTATTACTTACTTACTTACTGGTTTTTGAGGAACCCGGAGGTTCATTGTCGTCCTCACATAAGCCCGCCTTTGCTCCCAATCCTAAGCAAGATTAATCCAGTCTCTATCATCGTATCCTACCTCCCTCAAATACATTTTAATATTATCCTTTCATCTACGTCTCGGCCTCCCCAAAGGCCTTTTTCCCTGCAGCCTCCCAACGAACACTCTCTATGCATTTCTGGATTCGCCCATACGTGCTACATGCCCTGCCCATCTCAAATGTCTGGATTTAATGTTCTCTAATTATGTCAGATGAAGAATACAATCCGTGCAGTTCTCTGTTTAACTTTCTCCATTCTCCTGTAACTTCATCCCTCTTAGCTCCAAATATTTTCCTAAGCACCTTATTCTCAAACACCCTTAACCTATGTTCCTCTCTCAAAATGAGAGTCCAAGTTTCACAACCATAAAGAACAACCGATAATATAACTGTTTTATAAATTCTAACTTTCAGATTTTTTGACAGCAGACTGAATGATAAAAGCTTCTCAACCGAATAATAAAAAGCATTTCCCATATTTATTCTGTGTTTAACTTCCTCCCGAGTATCATTTATATTTCTTACTGTTGCTCCCAGGTATTTGAATTTTCCCACTCTTCAAACTATAAATTTCCAATTTCCTACATTATTCTCGTCACGAGACATAATCATATACTTTGTATTTTCGGGATTTACTTCCAAACCTATCTCTTTACTTGCTTCAAGTAAAATTCCCGTGTTTTCCCTAAACGTTTTGTGGATTTTCTCCAAACTTATTCACGTCATCCGCATAGACAAGTAGGTGATTATTATTATTATTATTATTATTATTATTATTATTATTATCATCATCATCATCATCATCATCATCATCATCACCTTTCTGTAGTGAAGAACTCAAAATATTTATAATACACGATCTTAATCAACTGCTGTAAGCAGAAGTCATTATGCATAACGGAGACACTTGGAAAGTAGGAAAATGTTCTCGCCTGCTTTTAACATTTAAAATGGAGCTGAAAGGACAAGTATGTTGTCATATATTATAAATATAGGGTATTTTTGCCTTAGAAAGCTTTCATCAAACGGTCGGAGCTGTCGAATGAACGAAAGTGCTTCTGGACATGCAATAACATGCCATGAAATTTTCACAGAGGTCAGGCCTGTGAGATCTTTTATAGCTCTAATTATATCGGATAATATTGTAAGTGCCCTTGCATTACTCCATTCGAGGTTAGGTTACAATGGACACACAGTAATCCTATTTCTAGTTACATCACTAATGTTACTAAATTACTAAAACTGTATGTCTGTACAGGGAGGAAAGTAAGTTTACGACAGGCTCTATCAACTGTAAGTGCATCGATGGGACAAGTTTAAATTATAAAGCTTAAACCGAAGCGAGAATAATACATTTTTAGAACAATAGAGGTGTATGTAACGTTTCAAAAGTGAAGATTTAACACCGGTTTTATTATACCCATGAGTTTGAATTCCATCTAGTTAAGAGATCTTTTATTCATTATGGATGTGATGTCCTGATGTGTCTAACATCGCGACGTGTGATTTTCTTTTTCCTGAACTAGAACCAAAAGTTCAAAAAGCTAAAAAAAACATGTAAAAATTAAACTACGGCAGAATATTATACACCTCTTGACAATGTATTCAAGATGTACCCTCCCTATGCAGCCTTCTCAACTGTTATTAGAACTGAGCTGTACCGTTCTAGTCCACAGTGCACAGCAGTAGGCGGTTAGTGGTAGGGGAGAAGTGCTCTATGCGCCTGCGCGAACGAGACAGCTTGCTAGTTTGAGGCATCTGTACCTGGTTGAGGTTCTATCCGGGGTTTTCCGTCAACCCAATATGAGCAAATGCTGGGTAACTTTAGGTGCTGGACCCCGGACTCATTTCACCGGCATTATCACCTTCAATTCATTCAGACGCTAAATAACCTAAGATGTTGATAAAGCGTCGTAAAATAACCCAATAAAAAACATAACATAAGGCATAACATTAGCAAGCACAGCGTAACATAACATAACTAGATATGACATAAGCATAACATAGCCTAACATAACATAAAGGACAACGTAGCATAACAAAGCATAACATAACGCAACCTAGCCCTAACCCTAGCCCTGACTCTAACCCTAACCATGACATGACGTGGCAATATTACATTACATTACATAAAGCACAGTATAACAAAACAAGGAAAGTTGTTTAGTCAATTGTCCGAAGACAGGTCTAGATCCGACAAGTGACATCAACAAGACGTCACTCATGACGCAACTACACCAGGAGATAATGTGGAAGGGTGGCCAGTTCATTTCCCCTTTCATTGCATATATCGCTGAATAGTTACATACTACACTAATGAGACTTCAGATTTATGCAAACAAATTTGTTCTTCTTCCGACACATATCGTCAAGTGAGATGTACTGCCTTATAAATAGATTACATAACAGCAGATCCTCAATCGGAGAGTGAAAGAAAGATAAACATGTAACAAAGCATGAGATAACAAAGAATGGCTTTATACTGCATAAATTACCAAAGTATAAATTATCATAACATAACACAAACATAAATGTAACGTAAGGAACATAAAAGTATATCTCTCGTAGTTCGCGTTCCTGTGTATCTGGTGAAAACTTCAGTTTAATTGTTTGAAAATGTGATAAAGGACATCTCTCTTCAGATAAGCGTTCACTACATCGTATCGGACGAATCGCACGGATCGGAAAAAGACTATCTTTGCTGTAATTGTTATGTACCCGCGTTCACTACATCGTATCGCACGCATCGGCTATCGGCAAATCCGTCCACGTTACTCGGATGAGCAACTTTTCCGATGCGTGCGATAATGGCCTTCTTTAATAAATCAATTTTAATTGGTCAACTGTTACTATTATGTTGTGCCATGTTCAGTGTCGCGCCAAATAGCAGACGGAAAACTTATTTCGCGTATACAGGGTGTTTAAAAAATACGGGGCATAATTTCAGATATGTATTTCCCACATGTAGACAATCAAAATAGTTCATTAGAACATGTGTCCGGAAATGCTTTATTTCCGAGTTATGGCCTTCACAACTTTGATATTCACCGGAACGTTTTTCTTTCCGCATGTCGTTGCCGTCAAAGGAGACCTTAAGAGGGCACTCTGACAGATCATTCCGAGGCGAAGGTTACATTCAGTGTTGTGTAGGCGTTAGACTGTGCGACATGTATTCAAATCAAGAGCTGGCAGAGATACACTTCATGTACGATGAGGCGGACGGCAATGCTGCGCTGGCTAGTCGTTTGTACCAGGAGAGGTACCCACAGCGACAATGTCCACATCGGAAGACATTTGTACGTCTCCATTACCGTCTGTGCGAGTATGGAAAATTTAACTCTCCTGGTTTGGGAAGGGGACGACCAAGATCTACAACTCCAGAAGTACAGGAGGAGATTCTGGAGGCTGTGAACATGACTCCTTCTATCAGCACACGAAGGGTAGCGTTGCAAGTCAATGTTCCTCATACGACTGTCTGGAGACTGTTGAAAGAGTATCAATTGTATCCTTATCATTTGCAACGTGTACACGCCCTGTCACCAGCAGATTACCCTGCACGAGTTAGGTTCTGTCAGTGGTTCTTGCAGCAGTGTGGTGTAAATCCGAACTTTCCTGCCTTAGTATTATTTACAGATGAAGCACAGTTCACACGAGATGGCATAACAAATTTCCACAATCAGCATGTATGGGCGTATGAAAACCCACGTACAACTGTTCCATCTTATCACCAGGTGCGGTTCTCCCTCAACATGAGGGCCGGTATCATTGGTGATCGATTAGTTGGACCCCATATACTTGTAAACAGACTTACGGGACAGGCGTACACAAACTTCCTGGAAAACACCATACTTCATGTTTTAGAAGACACTCCACTGATCAATCGTCAACACATTCACTTCTTGCATGATGGTGCTCCTGCACACTTCAGTCGTACGGCTCGCCGGTACTTGGATCGAAGGTTTCCTGATCGAAGGATAGGTAGAGGTGGCCCAATTGCTTGGCCTCCACGCTCACCTGATCTGAACCCTCTCGATTTCTACTTGTGAGGCCATTTAAAATCATTGGTTTATTCGTCTCCGGTGCCTGATTTGGAATTCCTTCGGAATCGAATTGTGGCATGTTCTGAGGACATACGCAATACTCCTGGCGTTTGGGATCGTATTCGCAGGTCAATGAGACATCGATGTGAGGTCTGTATTCAAGCAGGAGGTGGACATTTTGAACATCTTCTGTAATGACAGCGACCTGCGGAAAGAAAAACGTTCCGGTGAATTTCAATGTTGTGAAGGCCATAACTCGGAAATGAAGCATTTCCGGACACATTTTGTAATGAACTATTTTGATTGTATACATGTGGGAAATACATACCTGAAATTATGCCCCATATTTTTGAAATACCCTGCAGAAAATTGCGAAGAATTATATAATTTGAGGCGTTCCCATTACAGTAATCAAGTAGTTTCTTGCAAATATATTATGTAACCAATATTTCTTTCGTTTCTTCCTCTTCAATTAAGACGCATGAAGCAATTACAAATTCTTATTCGCTAACAGACGTAATTAATAGACCTAACCTCAACTCCTCTGTTTTCAGCAATGTCAATATCGTACGACGTCATGTTTTAAACAGCTGATAGGGGAATCCGATGAGGCGATGAGGTGAAGCCGTTACAGTGAACGCACTGCACTTAAAATATCCGTTGCGTGCGATTCGTACAAGAAGTGCGATACGATGTAGTGAACGCTTACCTCTAGTCTCCATCCTTGTGCATCTGGTGGAAACTTCAGTTCCATTATGTGAAAATGTGACAAAAGCACATCTCTCGTAGTTCGCGTCCCTGTGTACCTAGTGAAAATTTCAGATTTAATTATTTCACAATGTGTTAGATTACGTCGTCTAAAATAATGAATGCGATAACACAAATTACTTACCTACACCTCCGTGTCCACTCCACGCCATTATAACCTGATGGAAGAGACGGAGCAGTTTCATTGTCGTGCTGAAATTCTCATGTCACCTTTTCGCCATTTGCTCATCACAGTTAAAGATTCGTGCTTTTCATATTATGTTTTATATTATAAGCTTTATCTCTTGCGTGGGTGTTTTCACGGTGGCTGACCTCTGTAGTTCCGATCCTATTTAAAACCTGTTTTATCCAATGATCATCACGTCCTTAAAAACATAAATTTATTTCTGAAACAAGTCGAGAAATCTACATTATAAAATGTATCTCAAGGTTAACATTGAAGCAAGCGGTACAGCCGATTTGGTAGTTCAATTATTGGAAAAGGGCACGCTAACAATGACTTTAGATCCGGGTTCGCATTTCAGGGGGTGGTGGAGTCTTATTTGTGGTGGACAAGGTACCTGTTAGATTTTATCGAGTTTCTTCCGTTTTCTTCCAAATATTCACGCTTACTAGCCATTTCAATATTCGTTATCACCATTTAAGTAATAATACCCAAAACGGTGTGCGTGATGCATTGTTATTTGTAGACGACATGAATCTGGAGAGACGCAGTAAGCTTTCGGGAGTGGAAAGGCACTCTATTGGGTCTCCATCGGTACCTTAAGACGTGCAGACTGAATCGACAGACGGCACCACATAGCTGAGTTACGATATCTACAAAAAATGCGAATGTTTGCACTTCAAAAATAATTTCAAATTGTAGGAGTGGGAATGCACAATAAGCCCAACAGAGTTCACAGTATTAGTCTTCGAGAAGAGTTGATCAGTTGTGCTCGATGGTCAAATTTGGGTATACATCAGTTGCGCCCGGTGGATATTTTAGTTCACGGCGTCATTTTTCTTCCTATTTTATACACGCAGGACTGTCCATGCAGCAATTTGCTAACAACGGATACCGTTAGAAATATTGTTGAAAATAACTGTTACTAGTAACTTGGTAATACTCAAAGTGATTAATAAAATATTTGTACCGGCATAGCCTTGGTATTTTTAAACCTATGCATGCGACGTGCGAGGCCCACTTCGCATAAATCCGGACTACACGAGATAGTAAGTGGTTTCTATGGCTGCGAAGTGCGCAGATCTCGCATCTCGCAGTTATAGAAACCACTCACTATCTCTCGTGTAGTCCGGATTTGTGCGAGGCGGGTCTCGCACCTCGCACATTCTATACGTTGGCTGAGAAAAACTATGGCTTTACAAGCACCGGACGAACAATATAAGTGAAGTTTTCACAATCGCTTTCAAGTGGTTGTTGGTAAGCATTATCCCAATTTCTACACAGTTTTGTCAGAATTCCAGGAGGAGGAGACACCGATACCATGATCCGAGAATTTCTTATGGATCGTGCTGTAAGAGAGGAGCCAAAAAAAAACAGTGGAGGAATTTGCAGGCGATGATTGCGGGAATTCTAACACAGTATCACTTACAAGGACCAGGAGAGGTGCATGGACTACCTTCGGACACTTGGACATCAGTTCACCCTGTAAAGACACTTATGCAGTTACATGTCTGAAATATATATTTTGCATTCTGTAAAAGTTATCATTATACTCGTATTTTCTGAAATAAATCTTTTGTATTCCGTAAAAATTGTCATATTTTCGAAATCTATTCGGAACTGAAAATAATAGCACTCGAGAAAATTGACTTCGGAAAATCGTATTCGGAAAAAATGGAATTTGGAACTGAAAATGATAGCATTCGAAAAAATTGACTTCGAAAAATTGTATTCGGAAAAAATGGAATTCGAATTAAATCACGTTCAGAACTTTGGAATTCGGAAGAATGTTTTCGGAAAAACGGGCCCCTTCCAGGCGGAGAGCGTAGAGCACCGTGGTCACCGAGAAGAAAAAGAACAGAGGAAAAGAAAAACAAAAATGGAGGCAAGAACGAAAACGAGAAGAAAGAGAAAAATAAGTAGAAAAGGAATGAGAGGAAGCAAGTTGTAAAGAGGTATTAGGAGGAAAAGAGAGGAACAACAATTACGATAAGAATTATATAATACGTACATGAGATTCATATAAATGGTCCCGCGCCTTGGCGTCGTGGTCTAAGGTATCCTGCCTAGAACTCGCATTACGGAATACGCTCTAGTTCGAGTCCTCGTGGGGGAAGAAATATTCTCATGAAATTTCGGCCAGTGTATGGGACCGGTGCCCACCCAGCATCGTGATGCACTTGAACTACGATAGATAGCGAAAATCCGGTTTCGCAAACCAGCTGTAACGGCTGGGGGGATCATCGTTCTAACCACACGATATCTCAATTCTGGTTGGATGAGTGTGCACCTCTGCTTCGGCATGTGGACGTGAGGCCAGCAGCCGGCTGGTCGATCTTAGCCCTTCATGGGCTGTAGCGCCATGGTTTCATATAAATGAGGAAAAGTATAATTCATTGAAGAGCAGAGAGAGATAATGGAAAGAGATTGAATGCACAAAAGAAATTGGAGAAGATTAATTGGTAAATAAGGTGTCTGGAAGATGCGATCCTAGTTCTCTGATTGATTCATTATTAAAACAAGAACTCTATTGACAAGACAGGACATGAAATTCTGTTTTAACATATTAAATGAAATGAGTTGAACGGTTCAGTCTCCAGATTCTGTCACAAATGAAATGCGGTATAAAAACTTTTTTAAATTCATGCGTGTTTCATGAAAAATCTCAATTACAAACTCTTCAACATCACAATATTTCCTCGATATATCGCGTAAGGGGCTACAGAAGCAGTACTGTTGTGATAACAATACACACATTATGTCACCAATATTAAATTTCAAGGCAGACCACGGATGAAAGAGACCAAAGAGATGGAAATCATCCTATAAAAAGCACTGGACCTTGTACGCTTCCAAAGCAGACAATATTGAATAGCGGACACGTCCCCTGGAGATCTGTGACGGCAGCACAAGCTTTGGTAGACTATATGTTCTATACTGTTTCAATACAGAGACCTCTATAGCATACTTTCAGGTTATTGTATTACAGTCACCGTCATTCCACCGAGCGGGCTTCTGTCTGCCTGTGTTGTACTCAATAGAGGGATGTAATGAAAGCGGAGGTGACCTCAATATCTGCAACAGTTGGCAGTCCTGTAAGTAGTGTGTATTAGCTGCAATAAAAGAGGGTTTCCCTTTTCTGGCTCAGTCTAAAAATGATTCGATTCAATGACTTAATTCACGAGTCACTAGAGATCAAAGGGAATAGTAATTCGCGGCTTCAAGGGTCGGAAGGACGCAGAAATTGAGTTTATTACGTGAAATTTTTATCTCCTTTTGGCAGAGTTATGTTACGAAACTTTATTTGAGAACTACTTCTCTGAGTAGCGGATATAAGGCTATGTTAGAATTTCTTGTTGTAGGATTGAAGCGAAATTTCATAGTTTTTGTTAACATTTTATTATTAACAGCATATTTCCTTCTTATATGTAACCTTCTGAATCTTTTCGTAATTGAGTATATACTTTCTTTTCTAGGCATCTCTGTAGGAGTGGTTCAGATATAAAAGAAATGCTTTCCTTAACCAAAGAGTTAAAATCAAAGATAAATGTAGCCTAATTTTAACCTGTAATTGTACTTAGTTCAGTACTGTACTTAATCCATTCAGTCACGATGTGGGACCCCTACGTCGGAAAGAGAGGACAGGGAAGACCACGGCTCAGATGGTCTGACATGTTTATCAAAGAGGCGGGGAAACAATGGTCGAAGACAGCAAAGAACAGAGTTTTGTGGAAAGAAGTAGGGAAGGTGTAAATAGATAACGTAATCAGTGTTAAGATACTGTAATTAGTAAAGTCAGTATTAGTGAAAGTGTAAGATAAGTTTTGTAAATAGTAAAGTCAGTGTTGAGAAAGTGTCAGGTAAATAGTGTAAACAGCAATCAGTGTTTGTCAAAGTGCCAGTGTCAGTATAATGTGTGTAGTGCAAGAAAAAAATGAACAAAGGACAGAGTGCTGAGACTAGTTAAAGTTAAGCAGGGTTATTAACCATTTCACGAAAATAGTATACACGACAAGCTCGTCTGGATTGGCTCAACAAGCCAGTACACTTGAGCCATCCCTGTCGAGGGGGTTCTAACCCCATCACAGGAGGCTTGTGCCCAACATGGGACATCATGGCTAACATTCATTCATTCATTCATTCATTCATTCATTCATTCATTCATTCATTCATTCATTCATTCAACTGTACTTAAGTTACACGTGCTTTTGTTTAGTTTGCAGGTAATTAGAAATTTTCTTTCTTCGGATGTAATATTGATTACATTTTAGTTTTAAATTCTTGTAAACAATTTCATGGCAATTTTAATATAAGGTAAGTTGGGGTAAGTGCATTCCCTAAATATGACGTCCAACTCTGGTGCATAGTAATACCAGAGTCCTTTGTAATTTTAAAATAAGATTTTATCTGTATATTAAGTTGTTAATTCTATGTATTTGAATATACATTTTCTTGAACCCTATTTTACCCGAAAGTACACTAGGGTTATAGTTATAGCCTGAGTTTATATTATTATAATGAGAATTCATTTGACGTGGATAACCCAGTCTTGCTACTTAAAATTAACACATATATACTACAATAATTTGAATTATTTACAGGTTCTTAAATTAATTACATATAAAATTACGTTGACGTGGGTAACCCAGTCTTGCTACTTAAAATTAACACTTATATACACTACAATAATTTGAATTATTTACAAGTTCTTAAATATATTACATATAGACTTACATTGACGTGGGTAACCCAGTCTTGCTATTTACAATTAACAATTATATATACTACAATAATTTGAAATATTTACAAGTTCTTAAATATATTACATATAAAATTACAAAACTCTTTATAACAGCACGTTTTTGTGAACAAATTGAATAGTGGTTTGTCGTATATTATATTACAAAAATGTAAATGTCCGACCAAAATAAATCTTTTGTTTTCGAACACTGGACAATGAAACAGAAGGTGATCCACAGTCTGTTCTTCCTCACAGATACATAAATTTCATCTTGTCTGTTGCGTAAATGGTCGGAGCATGTTTTATGTAGCAAATAAGTACCATTATAATGTTAAGGGTATGCAGTTGCCCCGTGATATGGGGCATATCATATCATATCATTTCATATATCACATACCATACCATATCATATCATATCATATCATATCATACCATATCATATATCATATCATATATCATATTATGTCATGTCATGGCATGTCATATCATATATCATATCATAATAGATTAATAAATAACTATAGAAACAGTTTCATACAATTTGTAAATTCAATAGACTTTGAGAAACTAAATCAGGTATAGATAACGAAAGGGCATGTTAGGCTAGACTAAGTATTTAATAATGATGTTTAGTTAAATGTTTAGATAGGCATGAAGTGTTACCCACGAGTAACGGAGCATGCCGATTATGTGTACTACATTAAAAAAATATATATATATCATATCATACCATTCCATACCATATCATACATCATATCATATCATATATCATATATCATATCATAACATATCATAACATATCATATCATATATTATATTATATATCATATCATATCATATCGTATCATATCATATCATAAAATATATCATATCATATCATATCATATCATATCATATATCATATCATATCATATATCATATCATATCATATCATAACATATCATATCATAACATATCATATATCATATCATATATCGTATCAAATCATAACATATCACATCATATATCATATGATATCATATCATATCATATCATATCATATCATATCATAACATATATCATATATCATATCATATCATATCATATCATATTATATCATTCATTCATTTATTTTATTCCATAGATCTTACATGAGCAATGAAGCTTTAAGATGTGGAATAAGTCAAAATTTTACAATATTACAATTACAATTTTTACAAATTTTTATAGTTTTATATTTTAGTAATTTTCTACAATTTTTACAATTTTGTTCAATTTTTTACAATATTTTGGCGAGATGTAGTGAGATGAGGTGAGATCCGAGGATTCGCCAAAATATTACCCGGCATTTGCCTTTTGGTTGGGGAAAACCTCGGAAAAACCCAACCAGGTAATCAAATCAAAGGGGGGGGGGTAATCAAATCAAAGGGATTGATGCCAAGGACTCTCCATAGACTATCCGGCTTCAGTCCCACGGCTGTGGAAAACCTCGGAAGAAACCAAAGACCAAAGGGGGATCCAACCCAAGCCCGAACGCAGCTCCGGATCAGCAGCCCAGCGAGTGTGCCGACTGAGCTACATCGATGGCTCTACTAAAAGTATACAATACATAGTCAATCAATCAGATTATTAAATTTACAAACGCAAACGATAATTCATCAGTTGATCTATATGTATAATACAAAACAAGTAAGTTAATTAAATTTAAGGCATAAACAATTCAACCAGTTGTGATATACAGAAATTGATAATACATATCATCCAAACTAGGCCTACTTCAAATTACAAACACAAACAATTTATCAATAGAGCTATATAGATTGCTATTCAATTTAAAGCATATACAATTCATCGGCCAAAACTACAGAAATATATACAATACAAAGAAGCATACTTTCATTAAGCTATACAAATTTGTGCAATTAATATCAAGTAGATTAATTAAATTTATAATCATAAACAATTCCTCAGATGAGCTATACCGACTACTATACAATTTACAGCATATACAATTCATCAATTGAGCTATACAGACTACCATTCATATCATATCATATATTATACCATATCATATACTGTATATCATATCATATAGCATATCATATCATATCATATCATATCATATCATATCATATCATATCATATCATATCTAATCATATCATATCATATATCATATCATATCATATCATATCGTATATCATATCATATCATATATCATATCGTATATCATACCATATCATATATCATATCATATCATATATCATATCACATCACATCATATAAAGCATATTTTAGACAATGTGTTTTTCTTTTCTTTTTCTTCCAGAAATTGTATTGCTTTAAGAAAAACTTCTGAAAGTTTCATTCTTTAGATAGATCTGCATTAAGGGAGAGGGAAAATTTTCTTGGTTCGTATCACTTTATTCCATAGGTAACTAATTCTGAAAAACAATATTCAAGCTATTCTCATGGTAGACATTCTCACTTATGTATTGTTCGTTTATTCTTTCGCTATATAATTTTAATTGAAACTCTATTTAACGTGTAATAAGTTATCCTTTTTAAGCCTTTAAAATATACATAACCCCTAATTATTGACTCGTCAATTTCATACGTTACTTACTCATTCGACTACCGAGGATGGCATTTCTGATATTAAAGTGTGCTATATTATTGAAATGTTTCCCTTTAAGACACAGTGAAAGTTACATGCCTGAATTCACTTTCCGTTTCATTTCCATTACAACTGATCCAATTCCGATTAATATTCCAACATATGAAAAATTCAGTGTACTGCGTTTCGTTTGAATTACAAAATCTATTTTCATTGTTTCCATCGCCGTGTTTCTGAAACGACATTAATTATCCACGGATTCAAAATTTTCAGTAAGCCGTGGTGTATGCGGTTTTGAAAGGGCAGCATTCAAGCCGTTCTCATGGTTGAAATTCTCACTTATGCATTGTTTGATTGTTCTTTCGTCATGTAATTTTAATTGCAACTCTATTTGACTTATCTTTTTACAAAAGTGATTATTCAGAGAAGAAAAAAATATTATGGCGCTTGTGAAACATTAATCTAAATGTAATCGAAAGTAACAGTCAATAACAGCCACGTGCGTATCTCAGGCGATAGCGTCTTTACCTAATGATCCGGAATAAGTAGCAGAAACAAGAAAATACAAAACTGCGTATCGGTGAAGTTAAAATTTTCAAGACTATGTAAGGGGAAATACAGCTTTCCATATTTCCTAATACAGAAATCAGAACAAACAGTAAAATTCAAGACATCACTAAGTTTATTAAATATACAATAAATTCATTCGTTCGTTCATTCACTCAGTGTTCTGCCCAAGGGCAGGTCTTTCACTGCAAATCCAGCATTCTCCAATCTTTCCTATTTTCTGCTTTCCTCTTTGTCTCCTCATATGATTCATGTATCTTAATGTCGTCTATCATCTGATATCCTCTTCTGCCCCGAACTCTTCTCTCCTTCAGTATTGAAAAATAATCCAGACCTAAGCAATTTACAAATTCTTAAGTTTAAAAATAAAGTAAAAATGTTCGTATGATATTTGTTTAATTTTATTATTATTTTAAGTGTTACTAGCATTTTATGTTAATAATATTTATTGTATTTATCTCATGCCTATAAGATAAAACATTGTAATAAATATAAATAAATCATTATCTTTATAACAGTGTATGTTTCCACATAAATGATTTCTTAGCATCGTCACAGATACGCTTGATTGTACTTATCACTATCTCTGTCACTAGAGAGTTCTTAAAATTTATATTCCCCCCTCCCCCTATTCGTAAAATATTTTGATATGATACCTCTTGCACCAAAGGGGAGATCTATAACTGAAACTTGATTAATATATTTCAGTATTATTTGTATTTATCCTCATAATAATGAACAGTTTGACTCGTAGACACTTTGTTTTTCAGCATTAACTTCCTATGATTGTATGATAGAAGATTCGAAGAGAACGTTAGGATGTAGACCTTCTGCTACCCCCTCCTACCATTAATGCACAACACAATGTCAATACGGTGGTTGCTGTCGTCTGCAATACAACAAACTTTTTTGTTGATTTCGAGTTGTTAATTTTTTTCTGGTTATTATATGCTTATATAAGTTGTGTTAACTCTCGATAAGTGGTTTTATATTTTATTTTATCAGTCTTAGTTATTATTTTATTATTGTTAATATTTTTGTTTGTTATTATTATTAATTAATTTGTATTACTATCTTTGTATTATCTCCGTCACTGTTATTCTATTATTATTATTATTATTATTATTATTATTATTATTATTATTACCATTATTTCTATCATCAACATTATTATTGATGTCTGTAAAATTTATGTAGACTCTACTGGACTGTACCCGAGCACGAGCATATGCTCATTTCGGGTATCTATTAAAATGTACCTTTCAAATGTAAATTACGAATAAATTTTAATTTGAATGAAAATTCACCATTTCTTCCAGTGCATCGTTCAGAAGGCAGTTTTTTCTCAACCAGTGACCCAACCAATTACTTTTCTTCTTCCTGATCAGTTTCAGCATCATTCTTTTCAATACAGTTTCATTCTTATTCTGTCTGTCCAGTTCGAATGTATGTATGTATGTATGTATGTATGTATGTATGTATGTATGTATGTATGTATGTATGTATGTATGTATTAACACTACAATTGGGTATACACCCGGTGGCAGTGATATATAATATACAATAATTACAATTACATGAAATAAAATAAATAAACGTAAATGAAATAAAATAAAATAAACGTAAATTTTAAATAGTAAATGCAATAAACCTAGGACTATAAATAAAAACTATTCTATAATAACGCCTACGATAAGCACAAGTAAATCTAACTTATAAGTACTTCTATTTCACCCAACTATTACCAATTTAAATAATTACATATCACCTTAATTAATTACATACCAACTTAATTACATATCATCTTAATGACATATCACCTTAAGTTATTTACATATCAACTAAATTACATATCTTAATTAATTACATGTCAACTTAATTAATTATATATCAACTCAATTAGTTACATGACACAACTTAAATAATTACACTGCACCTCCAATTACATTTTCAGTCTAATCTTCTCAACCTTTCCTTAAATGCATTGATTTTAAGAGGACCACCCTGAAAGATTGCCGCAGGTAAGCTGTTCCAGTCTACTATTGTGCGGTTAACAAAGGAAAATTTTGCCACGTCCGTTCTTTGTTTTCTACATTTAAACTTCCTGAACATGTTCCATTCTTCTCCATATCCACATTTCAAATGCTTCTATTCGCTTCTCTTCACTTCGTCGTAATGTACGTGTTTCTCCCCATACAATGTCACACTCACAAACAATTATTGGGATATAATTATACTCCTAATATAGATAGAATGCAGGCAGATCGGATGGTGCGAAGAATCGAAGGAAGACAGACCCTTAACAGAGGAAGGGACGAAGAAGTCGTCTTAAGAGATGAGAGGAGAGTGGATGTATAATATTTTCCGAAGAGAAAGCTTCGTAGGAGGGAAAACGTGCTGAATAAATTCCTACACCAGAAGAAAGCAAGTTATTTTAAGACAAAAATACTTACTCTTTTCTTCTCTGTATTTTCTGTATTACGTCAGATATCCAAGTAATGAGGCTGACACATTAATATCTTCCGAAAAGATTCGAAACTGTATTTATTTCATTTCAAATATAGCACTTATCCCCCTGGGACTTGGGCATCGCTTCCTCGTTAGACGATACATGCTATGGAAGGAGAAGCTTAGAACTGAAGCATTCTCTGTTTCAACTCGTAACAGTAATTAAATATTGAAACAAAGCTTAACTCCCAGATGCATTGCTCGCAACAAATCTAACAGAATCGGTCTTCAATCGACATCCTTTCAGTGAGAAGCCGTCATTTGATTACACTAAGGTCATTTATTCTAAATGATATGTTGTGATGAACAACGTAGAAGACCTTAGTCTTAGTCTTCAAGAAAAAAGTAAAGACGTTTGGTGAGAGTTTAATATTAAACACAAAAATAGAAAACACTTAAAACTATTAAGTTAGATGAGTTTTGATACACAGGATGTTCCATAATTATAAAGTACAAATTACAAAAGTGAGTAGAGGACAATGAAACGAGACGAAAAGTCTTAAAAAAAACGTAAGTCAGGAAACCAGCCATTTCCGAAATCTATGGAGCCCTATTATACCTCTTCAGCAAGATGCTCTGGAGTAACATAACATCCGATACGCACTGGAGGAAAATAGCGTTAGTATACATGTTCAATATGACCACCGTTTGTGATAAGGTAGGCATCAGCACGTTTCTTCATGGACAACTGTCAATATTCGAATATCCCTGACCTGTATCTAATGCGTTAATAGTCATTAACAATGTCTTCCCGGAGTTCGTTAACATTATCAACAGGGCTGGAATATATAACACATTTTAAATAAAAATAATCAGAGGATTGAAGTCTGGAGACCTAGGAGGCCATACTGTTTGCAAGCCGCAGCCACTACATCTGCTATGACAGATTGTTCGTAAGAACTCTGGAACGTTCAAATGAAAGTCAGCCGGTGCTCCGTGATGCATATAATTCTACAGCTGTCTTTCCCAAAGAGATAAATCATACAAATGATCGCTTAGCTTATGTTGCAAAAAATACAGGTACCACTTGATAATAAATGTTTTAAAAACAAACATTGATTTCTTATATTTGTTTACACAGACGTCACTACTAACAAAAATACTCGAAATGCCAATTTAATTCTTCGACTCTCTGGAAGGCGGCTTCTTAAACAGGAATATGGTGACCTACTCATATAAAATGTTGCTGTTTGTGGTTTGTTAAGTTTCCAGACGATATCAGCGCCAAACAGCTGAGATTCTGATTTTTTTTTTTCATTTCATTTATTATATTCCATAGATCTTACATTAGCAATGATGCTTTAAGATGTGAAACAAGTCAAAATTTTACAAATTACAATTTTTACCATTTTTTTTTTTTTTTACAATTTCAGTTTCAATTTTTTACAATTTTTTGGCGATGTGTAGTGAGATGAGGTGAAACCGAGGATTCGCCAACAGAGGTACACCATATTAAGAAACATCCCATATTAGGCTATTTTCTTCTATTCTATTGTTCCCTTCAATCTACACTGCTACATCACTTCCTCCCCGCATCCTGCGTTTAAAGAAACATAAAAAATTAGCCTCCGATCATTAATAAATGATTATCTAGAAAATAATGACTGCAATCCCAGACTTCGTAAGATAAGTGTATTAGTCATGAAGGAACGGAGAGATCGACCCCGCTAAGGTGATCGTGATCTTCCTTTGTACATAAAACACAAGGCATTGCACTCGGATGCGTAATTCAATGTAATGTTTGTATTGCACAACTCGAGAGCAAGTAAAACAAAAATCTTGCAATTTGTGTGAGGTCAGCTGATCGTTCGCTTTGAAATAAATATCTTGTGACCTGGATCTGCTCGGTGTTGCACAGAGGCTAGTACACACGGAGCACCGGACACTTGGGTGAAATCCAGCTCCACTTATAACGAGATACGGCTCTGCCTTTCTTATTCAATTAGAGTGCATCACGAATAGGAAGCTGCTAGGCTTAGCACGCCTCTCTGCTTTGTTGCGGTTGACAAACAGTGCTTTGTCAGCCTTACGTAAACAATCCGACTTAAAAATAGCCACATGCTTAATACAGTAATTGATTTCTTTTTATTTTTTACACATTAGTTATTTATTTTTCAATTTTTTCTGTTCTTGTATATCGGTCGTTGTTAATTATTTTCATCCGGTTAACTTTCTTAAACTTTCTTTCTTTCTTTCTTTCTTTCTTTCTTTCTTTCTTTCTTTCTTTCTTTCTTTCTTTCGTATTTTGCTTAAATATTCATTCCATTTATCTATCTACCAACCTCTTGTCTTTTGAAATTTCTTATTTTGAAATTATAATTACTAATAAAATTAAACTCGACGGCATCTGGGAAGGCGATCGTCTGCTGGCGTTTGCGCCGAGAGAGACAGATAGCGAGAGGAAGGCAGCGTACAACTACAGTCTAGTATATACAGTAAAGAAGATCAATACGTACTAAATATGCATCCATAGGTAGTTGCTAACCACTAGGATCGCGACTATCGCCTCATTAGAGACAATGCGAAATAGTACCTGCACAGTCTATTGTTCCTAGCACCTTCAACAACTCAAGCTTCGTGACTGTATATACTAGACTGTGGTACAACATTGTCACATCGTATCACACGCACGTGCAATACATATAGCACAGGAAAGAATTTAAATTCTCAAAAGACAATAATGATCTTAGTCATTGACTCCTGTAAACATGACAGCAAACAAATCCTGTTTCCTTCACCTTATTCTTTACATAGTTCGCAAACTCACACTATATTGTAATTAATTAAGGTGATATGTAATTACTTAAATTGGTAATACTTGGGTGAAATAGGCTAGGTTTACTTTTGCTTATTGTAGGCGTTATTAAAGCATAGTTTTATTTATAGTCCTAGGTTTATTGCATCTATTTATTTATAGTTAGAAGTAAATTTACGTTTATTTTATTTTTTTATTGCTCTAGTTATTGTATTATTTTAATGGTATTATTGTATATTATATACCACTGCCACCGGGTGTATACCCAATTGTAGTGTTAATAAATGCATGCACACATACATACATACATACATACATACATACATACATACATACATACATACATACATACATACATACATACATACATACATACATACATACATACATACATACATACATACATACATACATACATACATACATATACATATACATATGCTTCTGAAGTTCAATACGCGTTGGCAACGTTGCAGCCAACACCATGATGGCCGGCAGCGTTCTGCTCGTCGACGTTTTTGAAATAATTATACACCTTAAACAACATTTCCCGCACCCGCCTGTACAGTACTTGTTTTTTTGCAGTCTCTTCTCACATTTATTTATCTTAGACACACACAGTACCCAGATATATATGTTAGTTTTACTTATTCAGTGTATTGGAACATTCACACATAAATAAACGAATTCGGGAAACACTTGTTACTGACTGATTCCGATTGGTTGTACAATGCAATTTTTTTGCAATTCATTTTGAGCGTGTTCAGATAAGTCTGTAAGTAATATCAAATAAATATTTTGTTATATATTCGTCATTGACTAATAATATAATATCATAGAGTGGAACTATTAATAATACATATTTTATAATTTGTATGAACGTTTTGGTCACCATTGTGACATCATCAGATACATGTAATTTTTAATATGTTAACCTCATTTGTATGGTATTTGCCTGTAATATAGTAGAGTGGAATTTTTAACACAATATTAAACGTGAATGCTAAAAGATTTAAATTATGTTAAAAAATTAAAAACATTTTAAAAGACACACACGAGCCTTCAGTTACTAATAAAATCAGCATTCTTGTGTTGTACGTCCATAATTAAGATCGGGCAATATTGTTGTATAAATCATTAAAACTTTATATAGTTACACGTGAGTGAAAACTGGTCTTTTAAAATGCTTATTTCTGTTCTACAAATATTAGTCCTATACAGGATGTAAACGATAGAACCTGCAAAAAAAAAAAAAAAAAAAAAAAAAAAAAGTACTGGCGGCAGAGCATAAATTATTGAACAAAAAGTCAAATAAAATTTTTCTGTAACTTCTGTAGTTTCCCTAGAAAAGAATGTTACCTTTGAGTGTAATGTTTTTTGAAATGATAGTAAACCGTCATTATTTACTTCGGTCCGCCACGTACATCGCAACTGGGGTGATAGTGCCTATTCTTGTTTAAAAATCGAGGTACTCTGTTGTCTGTCTATTGTGATGGTGTTAGCATGTGTTGGACGTAAGATCATTGACAATGACGTTCACATTTACTCGAACAGTAAATATTAGACTATCATCAATTCTAAAAGCATGATATTTTAGGACTGAAAAACAAAAATTGGAGAAAAAACAAAATTACACTGCACATCATGTTTGGTAGATCGAGATGTACAGTCTCTATAATTTTGGCAGTTTATATATTTTACCTGTGTAACATTCTACTTCAAACATAATAGACTACTCTTCAAACTAGCTTTAAGAATTAATATCAGCCATACTTTTCTGGAAAACTATAACTATTTCAGTCGCATAAGCTTCACATAAGTCATTTTAATTTAGTGTTAGGTAAAATTTTCCCTTAGAAAGCTGTAGTATATGTCACTATAAATCACTCTCAAACTTTTAAAATGGCAAGACAGAACCGCACCTATTTCACTACGAAATTATCTCCAGAATCCGTTATTCGGAATTTATTGCTTTTCTTCATTCAAGTGCCCTGATGGAACCGCGCCTATTTGGTTACTCCAGCATCCGTAGTACGCGTTGTTGTGAATCGCTCTTCGCCATCGGTACTGCCCTGTTGATACATCCCCGAGTTGTTTACAATAGTCTTTGAAGTACGCTTCATTGTGAATCGCTTTCCACCATCTTCACTGCTCTAGCAGGACCGCACCTATTTCGTTACGCTAGTCTACTCTAGTTCGTCTCTTTCTATCACGTTCAACTTGCTCTTTATTTTATTTACTTTCTTGACTCTCATGTAAACGACGGCTTCCCTACATATCTGTGGGAAGATTCTTAGAGTGACATATGCTTTCTATATTGCAGAAGGTAATTTACTATGACAACATTTCTGATTGACATAAAAGAAATTGATTAACTAATTCCATGAAATATAAATATTAAATAAATAAACAAATACAATCTGAAAACTCATGAAGAATGTTAAGTAAACATTTACACAACTGGATCGAAATTTCCTTATATTATGATGTAGTCCAAGTGAATTTTATAGACGTTTTAATGTCTAAATACAGCCGTGGCGAAAATGCTATCGTGCGCCGAGCCACTGTGGAACCTGCAACGTGCATAGCACCTATGGAGGGAGGCGGACACCCGAAGGGGAAGTAAATCAACTATATGACTTATTAACGGATTTTCATTTTCCTTACGTAAAGTACTTAAATATAATATATAGTATAAGGTTACAAATTAATGTTTAGTGCGTGTAACGAAGAAAGAAATGAATAAGAAAACATAGAACATATTATTACAACCTAAAATTAACTGTCTTCAGAATGTCTCTGCGACAGAGTTTCAAAATCAGGAATTATGTCACTTATTCGTACTGGCAGTCGTAGTTGATCACGAAAGTATTTGTCTGTCAGTCGTGATCTAAATTTGGTTTTTACTATTTTCATTGTTGAAAATAATTCTTCACAAAAATAAGTTGTAGCGAACATCACTTCAACAGAGCAAACGAAAGAACGAAGCTTGGGATATTTATTTTTTTGCAAAGATTTGGAAAGTTCAACATTTGTCAATTCCTTATATCTAGCTTTAATTTAACATCACATTGTAAATCTGTGAGTTTAAGGGAAGAGGATACTGAAATTTTGAACTTCCTTGTATCTTGTTTAGGACTTTCGATTTTGTTTACACAAAACTAGCACATTTATAAAATATAAAATCAAATCTTGCAATGTTAAAAAAATAAAGGGGGGGCGAAAATTTTGTAATTTACCCCCCTCAACTATGAGTTGGAAAAAATGATATATCTCAGCCAATTATTGAGATATTTTAAAGCTGTTTTCACCATTACATTCACAACAAAATTATCTACAAAATGGCTTGATTCGATTTTTAATATACTGCCTAGATACTGAATTACAGGTATCAGAATATAATTTATATTTTTTGGGAGTTCACTTTTTTACATAAACTTAATTATTTTCATGTATAGTGTAAAAATCAAAATTGTAATGAAGAGAAAAGTTTTTAAATAGGTTACTTAACATCTGTGTAAAATTTTGTCTCCCTATCTTTTGTAGTTCCTAAGTAATATGAATTTGAATGCAGCAGTGTGTCAAAAAACAAATTATCGGGAAAATGCAATCAAAGATATGCATGCGATAAAAAGTATTTTATCTTACTTTACAGTATTCAGAATGCACCAGCTGCATAGGATGGTCCTTCTTGCTTCTTCCTGGCTTCCTCTGACCTCAGTTTGGCAATTTTCAGATCTAACCGCATTATTCGTACATCTGCTGAAAAAGGATAGACGTACAGAGATGATAATAATAATAATAATAATAATAATAATAATAATAATAATAATAATACTTAGCCCTTTAATGTTTCATGAGTAACATGTAGTATAATGCCGTTTTATGTTATACAACCGTTTTCCTCGTAATACTTTTTGAAGAAATCATACATTTAATATTCTCATCACATTGGCAGCAAAAAATGCGTCCTCCCATCCTACTTGGAACTTTCGTTTTCGTAGAGGTACGCGGTTTCGAGAGAGACATTGCGACGATACGTCACTCGCAGGTCAGAGACAAATACAAATGGAACGGAGTTTGACTCCAGTGAGTGAGAGGGTGGGGGTTGGGGGAGGTAGGAAGCAAACATAGCTATCATTGCGAGCCACAATGTGCTCGTGAGTCACATTTTCGCCACGGCTGTCTAAATACAAACTGTACTCTTTTAATTATCTTCATTATAGATCGACAGCATGCAAAAGCAATATAAACAAAGACAGTTATGAAAAATGACGTGTTCTATCTCCTATTTATCTCTGATAGCGTTGGATTCAGTATTGAAGAAGTATACTGGTAATAACAAAAATGGAATGCAGTGAAGTCTCACTCAAAGAGTACAGATTTAAATTTTGCAATATATTTTTACCTTCAAGTGGGGCGTGCGGTAGCGTCCCGGTTAAGGCGTAACGTTGCAAGCCGAAAGTTCGCGGGTTCGATTCCCGATGGAATCATAGATTCTTCCAATGATCTAATCTTTCCAACCGCACTATAGCCCTGGGATATACTCAGACTCTAACAGGAATGCGTAAGGGGCCTTAACCTCTCGCCACCTTCTGTACCAATTTGACCTGACATGGAGTTGACTTTATTTTTACTTTCACACGTTATAAAGATACTGTATGTCCAAAAAATTAAACGTTTTAAGTAAAGAATCAGGAATTGAGGGTATGGTAATGAACATAAGTTAAACGAAATATCATCAAATAGATTAAACATTATTAACAGTTTACAATATTTTTAACACTTTTACAGTATATCAAATGTGACAAAACGTTAAAAGTTATAAATATGAACTAACAACATTTAATTATGCACTATGTTAAATATAAAATTATTAAAACTTGAAAATACTCCAATATACCTTCGTGATAGTTTCGGTACGCTATCTGCCAATTTTCAGAGGAGAATGTTGGACACCACGCTGAATCTAGTGACAAAGGTGTAATAATCTTTAAATTTTAATATTTAAAGTGCATAATTAAAAGTTGTTAATTCATTTTAACGAGATTTAATGTTTTATCACAGCTAAAAATAAAGCACAATTTACAGTAAAAATTAAGTAAATAATTTTATATGTTTGGTTAATAAAGTAAATATGGGTGCAGGATAGTTCCAGAATATAAATTATAAGATATCAAAAGCAAATGCTATTTGACCTAATTATGTAAAATCTGGAAAACAAAGAACATCTCTTTTAACGAAAAATAGTAATAGTTTTGAACACAATGTAAAATATAGCCTTCGACATAGAGATTAATTTAAGAATTATTGTACAGTAACTTATAACGTTTTATAAACAGAAGTTTCCTGAAAGTACTAACTAGCAGTTGGTCCCATGTAATTTCTGATGAAGAATTATAGAAAAGAACAAACGAAAGTCTGATCAAACAAATTTTGAACCTGAAATGTAATTGCATCGAACATAATTTAAAAAAGGTTAACTCAATAAAAATGAAGAACTAGACTGGAATCCACAAGGAAAAAGAAAGAAATCTAACAGAACTTGGAAAAGGAAACAGGAAAAAGAAATAACAGATAGAAATAAAAAAGAAACATGGGAAGAGGTGAAATGCGTGAACGGAAACTAAAGTCAATGGTAATGTCTTGTTGATGCCTCATGTTCTCGAAGGAATTAAAGGACTTCACCAATATTAATATACAAAATGGAAGGAAACAATACATTAATTCACAGAGGTACTAGATGAAGTCAATGCGAACAAGTGTTGTCAAATAAGTTTTTTGATACGTCCAAAAGTTTTGAGAATACGAAATGTAACATATTGTAATGCTGCAAAGAGCAGAAGTGCTCCTTGAGGTCCTTGCTTCCCAGTGGGGGTGAGTTGAATGTAACTCCAATCATCCACTCTGCAAGACTTGCGAGACAAAAATGTAAACAAAAACGTTTTATCAGATGCGTTTTGATCAAATTACTGTACATCAAAATGTAAAGCACCTATTCAATGATTAATCACGTGAATTGTTTGGTTTTTAACACTCTTTATTACGCTATAACCTCTTTGGGCCGTATTCATAGACATTTTTAGCGCGGGCTTTCGGTGGATGATCAGCGTTTTTCGTATTCATAAACCAGTGTTAGCGATAGGATATGATTTGAATTCTGTACTAGTAACCAATGGATAGCCGGGGCTAGCTTAGTAATCTCGTAGCGCGTGCTGCGAAATATCTATGAATAGCACCCTTTAACTCTCAAATTAATACCATGAAACTTATTTAACATTCACAGTATCTGTTGATTTCTTTGATTTTATCACATGAGGTCCATATCTTTGGAATTATGGAAATATTTTGCACCACAACGTAAGTGGAGTAAAGTATCCCCAATATAAATTAATATTTACTGCAGTTATTATGTTATATAATATTATTATTATTATTATTATTAAAATATTTGGGGCAAAGAGGGATGAAGTTACAGGAGAATGGAGAAAGTTACACAACGCAGAACTGCACGCATTATATTCTACACCTGACATAATTAGGAACATTAAATCTAGACCTTTGAGATGGGCAGGGCATGTAGCACGTATGGGCGAATCCAGAAATGCATATAGAGTGTCAGTTGGGAAGTCGGATGGAAAAAGACCTTTGGGGAGGCCGAGACGTAGATGGGAGGATAATATTAAAATGGATTTCAGGGAGATGGGATATGATGATAGAGAGTGGATTAATCTTGCACTGGATAGGAACCGATGGCGGGCTTATGTGAGGGCGGCAATGAACCTTCTGGTTCCTTAAAAGCCATTTGTAGGTAAGTATTGTGAATTTCTTTCAAATCAACAATAGGATTTTATTCTTCCAACAATAATTCCTTTCTACAATTCGCCTTAAACGCTCTCGTCAACAATTGGATTTTCACTCAACACAGTATTCGTTATGGCACTCCACCGATGACAATGACAATTTACTTGGACTATTACGAACAACAATGAACTGTTAATCTTAACTAATATTTACAAAGCACTATTTACAAATCAGAACTATCAGTTCTCAGTTCACAGTTCTTCTAGCTCAGTCACTCGAGTTCACAGTATCTCGAACCACAGACCTTCAGAGACAGTTCACTGTACTCGAACTCAGGTCCCTCCAACTGCGGTCCACTGCACTCGAACTCAGGCCTTCGGATGCTGATACAATTGCGGACGCACACTCGAGTCGAACTCCGGTACACAAGACTGGCTTGCTCTGGCTTTCTCACTGACTGGCTGACTAATCAACTGAAAAACTGCTCTCGTTCCTTCGCGTCCGTAATTTATAACCACAGCGACGTAGCCTCGAAAGTTCCACGCGTCTCTAGAGATGGCACTCCAGAAAAATCCAGAGCCCTCTCCTCTCTACCAGCACCAGATGCGCGCGCACTCTCTCTCCACTCTCTCGCCGCGTAGGCCCTTTCCCCTTACTTCTCTCCGCCGCGCGCCGTCCCCGCGCGATCTGCTTTCTTGCGGGACGCTGGTCGTGAGTTCGAATCTCACGTCGCTGTCACAGTATTATTATTATTATTATTATTATTATTATTATTATTATTATTATTATTATTATTATTATTATTATTACACTGTAATAATATTATTATTAGCATTATTATTGATTTGGTTATTCGCATTGCAGATATGCCACTGTTACACAAAAGACAAACTGGAACCATAAAATACGCGCATTATTTGGAATAAACACTAAAAAAATGTTTGTCGGCTGTTAGAAGTGGTGCATTCTCTCAGCGTAAGGCTGAGCAGCAGTTTGAAACCCCAAGAACAACCATAATTTTATTAAGAAACTCAGAAAAAATGGCATGAAAAAACCTGGACAATCCCTAATATTCAGTGAACAAGAAGAAGCTGTTATTGTTGCATGCATACAGAACATGTGTAATTTTGAATTCTCATTGAATTCTTTTGACTCACGGTGCATAGTGAAACAGTAGGCCTATTTGAATCGAATTGGTAAGCACATAATTAAATTTGAAGATAATAATCCTGGAGATGAACGGGTTTCAGGATGTTTAAAAAGACTTCCTGAAGAATCAGTAAGGCATCAATAAATGAAGAGACATTACGTGACCACATTTCAAATTTAGGCGAAGTTGTCAAAGATGTCCCACCGGAAAACATCTGGAACTATGACGAATTCAACCTCACTGACAATCCTGGCCAGACGAAGGTGATTGTAAAACGTGGTGTGAAGTATCCCAAGAAAATATTGTAACATTACTTTGTTTGTTCATGGAATTCCGCTTGCCACGAACTTTAAGGAGCCATATATTTTAAGTATGTTTTGTACAGAAGATTAATAAATAGCGCAATCTATTACTAACAGTGATCCTCCTACTTTGCTCCATTCCTTATATTCCCTATGTAAAACTACAATGTCTTTGCTGGAGCAAAGAATTCTCCTATGGGGATAGTTTTCACCAGTTTTCTTTAGCTTATCTTGAATATACTGATGGTTTTCAACTGCGTTTTAAATCATAATCTCCATGAACCTTCTATTGTTATTGGGCCTATTTAAAAATTCGTGAATCCCCTAAGTTTTTAACATGCATTCCATAATAGGCAAGTAATTTTTCTCTTAAAATAGAGCAAAGTCACCCCGTTTTACTATATAACAAATAAAAGACCACCTCCGTGGTGTAGAGGTCAGCACGCTGGTCTCTTACGCAGAGGGTCCGGGTTCGATTCCTGGTCTGGTTGAATTTCCTGGTTGAGGTTTTTCAGGGTTTTCCCTCAAATGGAAAATGGCAGGAAGTTCGAGCCAGAACATCCCTGAATATCACCGGCCTAATTCATCACCGAAATCATATTCATAACAAATCAGTAATACATATACAGTACAGTCGCCATCTAGTTCATAACAATAGCATCTGTAGTCAACAATAATACACCAGGCCTTCGAATTTCACACAGAAGATTATGTCTCGGTATGACCAGAGATGTTAAAGCGAGTATAAATAACAGCGAGAGAAAAAAAAAAACAAATAAAAATGAGGAGGAAATGTTGGGAAGGATAAAACAATTGAATAGTGCAGCTCATACGGTTATAATTGAAAGCGCGGTAAAATTATAATGAACTTAAACCATTAACCTTTACAAGGCCATGCAATGTAAACGAATGTTTCATTGCATTGCTGACTGATGGCGTCCAATGACTACACCGCATTTTCATCAGTATGTATGACATGTGACGTCCAACACAACTACTTCATTATCATCAAGAACCTTAACTAGGCGATACACTTTCATTGGCAGGAATCTTGACGATCTGATGAGCCAATAGATGCACATCGAGAAGAGAAAGTAAACTGCGCCCTCTGCCGTGCTCCCGGCTACCAAAAACGGAGCGGCCTTCGCTGTTCCAAACTAATCCATTATATCGTTACACAATACATGTCAAGTTTCTTTTATATACGCTCACTACTTTAGATTCGCTCACAAACACTTTATGATTTCAGTAATCGGTGGAATTCCAAAGGTGGGCGGTCAGAGCTCTCCTCCAAGGTCTTCGCAACTGTAAATTCGCGCAAACGTGGCCACTTCGAACTCTAGCATCTTATTCAAAGACGACTTTCCATGATGAAATTATTTATAGTCTGTATAATTCAAGTACTTTGGAACAACAGTAACCAATATAACTGACACTCGAGAGGAAATTAAACGCAGAATAAATGTCATAAATGCCTGTTATTGTTCGGTTGAGAATCTCTCGAAAAAGCTGAAAGTTACCATTTATAAAACAGTTATATTACCGGTTCTTCTGTATGGTTGTGAAACTTCGACTCTCCTTTGAGAGAGGAACGGAGGTTAAGGGTGTTTGAGAATAAGGTGCTAAGGAAAATATTTGGGGCTAAGAGGGATGAAGTTACAGGAGAATGGAAAAAGTTACACAACGCAGAATTGCACGCATTGCATTCTTCACCTGACATAATTAGGAACATTAAATCCAGACGTTTGAGATGGACAGGGCATGTAGCACGTATGGGCGAATCCAGAAATATATATAGAGTGTTAGTTGGAAGACCTGAGTGAAAAAGACATTTGGGGAGGCCAAGGCATAGATGGGAGGATAATATTAAAATGGATTTGAGGGAGGTGGGATATGATGGTAGGATTAATTTTACTCAGGATTGGGACCGATGGCGGGCTTAGTGAAGGTGGGAATGAAACTCTCAGGTCTGGGTTCCTTAAAAGCCATTTGTATATTATAAGTAATAGAGTAATATATAATACATTATAATATATTACTTACAAATAGCTTTTAAGGAACCCAGAATTTCATTGCGACCCTCACATAATTACTTACAAATGGCTTTTAAGGAACCCAGAATTTCATTGCGACACTCACATAAGGCCGCCATGCATCGGTCCCAATCCTGAGTAAGATGTCGCTAGCGTCAACTACAGTAGGCCTACTTTGTTCGTCAGAAGCTAATTCGCGCAAACGTGGCTACTGCGCGCTCTAGACGTATTTGCATGATGAAAATATTTATAGTCTGTATAATTCAAGTACTTGGGAACAACAGTACTAAATATAAATGACACTCGGGAGGAAATTAAACGCAGAATAAATGTGAGAAATGCCTGTTATTGTTCAGTAGAGAAGCTTTTGTCATCCAGTCTGCTCTCGAAAAAGCTGAAAGTTAGAATTCATAAAACAGTTATATTGCCAGTTCTTCTGTATGGTTGTGAAATTTGGACTCCCACTTTGAGACAGGAACAGAGGTTAAGGGTGTTTGAGAATAAGGTGCTAAGGAAAATATTTGGGGCTAAGAGGGATGAAGTTACAGGAGAATGGAGAAAGTTACACAACGCAGAACTGCACGCATTGCATTCTTCACCTAGCATAAAATTAGGAACGTTAAATCCAGACGTTTGAGATGGATATTGCATGTAGCACGTATGGGTGAATCTAGAAATGCATATAGTGTTAGTTGGAAGACCTGAGGGAAACAGACCTTTGTGGAGGCCAAGGCATAGATGGGAGGATAATATAAAAATAGAATTGAGGGAGGTTGGATATGATGGTAGGATGGTAGATACCGGATTCTTCTTACTCAGGATTGGGACCGATGGCGGTTTATGTGAGGGTGGCAATGAAACTCTTGGGTCTGGGTTCCTTAAAAGCCATTTGTAAGTAATAGGCCTACATTATAATATTTTACTATATTACTTACAAATGGCTTTTAAGGAACCCAGAGTTTCATTGCGACCCTCACATAAGGCAGCCATCGGTCCCAATCCGGAGTAAGATGTCGCGAGCGTCAAGAGTAAACTACAGTAGGCCTACTTTATTCGTCAGAGGCTAAGACGTAACAAGCCACTGGCGTGGCTCAGTCGGTTAAGGCGCTTGTTTGCCGGTCTGAAATTGCATTCAGACGCGGGTTCGATCCCCGCTTGGACCGATTACCTGGTTGGGTTTTTCCCGAGGTTTTCCCCAACCGTAAGGTGAATGCCAGGTAATCTATTGCAAATCCTTGGCCATATCTCGCCAAATATCATCTCGCTATCACCAATCTCATCGACAGTAAATAACCTCGTAGTTGATACAGCGTCGCTAAATAACCAACTAAAAAATAAAAAAGACTTAACAGTCTAAATATGCTATGTGCCAATTTTTTTAAATTTTATTTTGTTCAATCTAAGGAAGAAACTTCCATATGAAAATACTCGTATCATACTAAATTGTCTTTGTCGTATCTCAACTGTAAGTGACTCATTCGGGCGTCAAAAGAGGGTGTTGTAGATATCTCAACATGCATTTCGCAATGTGTTTTTCATCAATATCTCAGAAAGTTGTTTTCGGCAATTAGCACATTTAGAATATTAATCCTCAATTATTCTCAGTGCACCTCAGGCGGTGGATCTACATTACACTCGTAATGAAAGATGACGAAAAATTGCTGGGATGTCACAGGAGAACCGGAATACGCCGAAAAAATCCCTGTGTTGTCTGGACCAATACAACTTATAAATTTAGGATAAAGCGGATTTCAACCCAGGGTCGCTAGCCTATAAGCCAGCGCTCCAGCACTATGTTGCCATAGCGGTTTCTAAAATAAATACAAGAAAATTTTAATTATTTCTACCAGGCCTGCACAAGGTTTGCGCTCTCCGAGCCGGCTCACAGCTCATGAACGGAATGCAGATATTAGCTGCCCTCTGTACAAGGGAGGACTGGAAGAAGGGGTGATATCGTAAAAAATATACACAAAAGGAAGTACTATTACGAGTGCTTATGTAATGAATTCCCGTTCAGTGTTTGCAAAACTATCTTGAACTATTATTAATTAATAAAGAAATATTTATTTTACAGAAATAATAGAAACTACTTAAATATACAATATCATTGTTATATTTTTATTTATCAGTACATCAAAACGATGTTTTATGCTGTTGGCAGCTGAAAGGAACAATAGCCTACTGATCGTAATGAAACATCAGTTACAGATGTTCGATATCTGTCTTTATTAAAGTTCGTTATAGAAAACAGTTGCTCACAAATATAAATGTTGAGCCAAACATAGCAATCATTTTCACAGCCAGCCTGTGTAGTTGTGGATATTATTACTAATGTTTAGTCTTGTAAAACTCAACCAGGCTAGTAGTATTATTCCAACGATCTTTAGCCCTTAGATCACATTGAAGATCAATAAGTTCGAGCTGTAAATCGTTAAATGTTAAATGTTATGTTCCGTCTTTTAGATTCCTCCTTACTGTACTGTAGCAGTAGGTAAGCAACGTGAAACAGTTACTGAGAATAGGCCTACACACTGCACTCCACTAGATAACTGAGTGGTCGTTTCCCTCTCCTCTACATTAGCCAAGTCTATGTCATTCTGACGTATCTTCCTCTCCGTTTCGGCGAGCGGAAAACACGGCTCTCCCGCTCCGAAGGAGCGCGCGCGCTCGTTGAGTGCTGTTTGTGCAGGTATGATTAATACGGTACCATGAGAAGATTTTTAGAAATTAATTACGAAAGGACACAATTTTGAAAGTGGGGTCTATATCGAATAATGTCGGGACCAAGGTTATGCCATGGAAGTGAAACATGGATTATGAAGCGGAGAGACGAGACTAGACTACAAGCAAACGAAAATAAGTTCCTTCGAAGTGTGTTTCGCAAAATTAGATTATAAGAAAAACGAATCAATCAGAGAAGAAACAGATATGTTTGAGTTAAATGAAAAAAATGGTTCATTGTAAAATCAACTGGATATTCCATATTAGTAGAATGCAACCTAATGTAGTAACTTCAGATAATGCTTAATAGAAAATGATTATGAAAAACAGAAAAATAAATGTAGGCCTACTTATATAAACTTCTTACATGCACCTAGGGGCCTATATAAACTTTGACCCAAATACTTGTATTACATCATCACATTCTCTATTCGTTCATGCAAAATTAAAATAAAACTTTGTCATGAAAGCACATAAAATATTCATTCCTAATACATGGAATATCCTCTAGCCTTGAATGCCGCCTGACACCTTCTCATGAAAGTGACTAGTTGCTTGCACGTTTAAATATTCATATTTTCTCATTTTTGTATCACCGCTAATTTTAGATTGCCTTTATAATTCGCTTGATCTTTATCTCTTCTACTTTACGTCTGTTTAACACTTCGCATCGTGCGGTTCTACAGTACATTTAAAAGTTCATTATTAAAGACAAAAATGTTGTATTATTTATCAATTTTGTCATTATTTTTTAATTTTATGTAACATTCGACTTAATTTAAATGATTTAAAATAATTTTCTAATTTGTTATATTGTAATGTTTTCCTTTTCTTAGAAAGTAGTAAAATCATTCAACTGCAGTGAACTGAATCTCCGTCAGCTTCCATGCGTATATTACACCGATTGCAGTGGCCGGGACGCGAACCTTCGATCTCACGCACGATATACTGGCCGGACATATCTTGTGCGCCTTAAACCGCTAAGAATCCAACACGACTTTACCTGATTACATAGATATACGAACTTCTAGTTAAAAGACAGAAATTTGAATGCAATAGTGGTGCAGGTCTTCCGAACGCAAAGTGTTAAATATTATTGTAAAATAAATAAATCAGAAATTTTTAGACAAAATATTAAATTTTTATTTGGAATTTTTCTGATTTTTCGCCCTGAAATTATACGAATAATTTATAGAAGAGTTAAATTATTTTTAAAATATTACGTTATAAACTTCAAAATCAGGAATGATTTGAAGGGTATTCAAAATTTTAGTCCAAAAAAACAAAATACGATGTTACTCGTATAATATCAATAAAATGTAAAACGCTCATATTTCGAAGCAGTTGAAACTAGTGAACTTGGTAATATACCACTTAGTTTTTCATAATAACACTAGAAAATCATTGTTCTATTAAACTATATTCTTAAGTGATACAAAGTGTTAAAAGTGTGTAATCAAGATGTATAAAAATATCCAATTTCATATCATTATAACTTGTTGACATAATAGGTCATGTAGGCATCTGAATTGCACATCTCATATCACAATGAATATTAGATGCGACGAAAAGAATATATTCAGTACCATCACAGACTTCTGCGCAGTAATGGCAATAATCCTACTGACATACATACTATGGCTCAACGGTATGTCACATTAACATCACAATACGCATTGTGAATCGAAATATTTTAAGTGGAAATTTTAAGGTGTTAGTTACTTATTACGAAATAATAAACTTATCAAAAGTATACGAAATAATTGTCATCTAGAGAGTTTATTTCTGTTACTGATAATCATAGAACAAACTATAAAGAACAGGACTTAAGAATGCACAAACAAAGATGTCTAACACATCTTCTTCAATCATAAATATATAGTACGTAAGAAGAAGGGAAGGGCGTAGTAGGAAACAATTGAATGATAGTCTCAATACACTCAGTCTCTCCGTGACTCAAAGAGGACTTTGATCTGATCCTCATTGTTAATTGTGTTGATTATCAGAATGAACTCTAATTATGTAGAATTAAAACTGTAAAAGTGAAACACTAATAGCAATTCAACAAAGCAACAGTAAAAGTTGTAAATAATTGAGGAACTCAGTGGAAAAGGGGTCCATGCCTTAAAAAACTAAATTATGTAGGAGACGCATTTAAATGAGGTCCTAGATGACAAGATCTGTCAGATTATCGAAGAAATTAAAAATCAACAGGAATGTGGCATGGGTCCCTTTTCCACCGGGCCCCTCCTTGGAATTACTATCTGATAGTCCTATCCTGGTTCCTTTAAGCATCGCTTTGGTAATGAATCTAAAAATAATGTTAAAATGTATGAATACTGCAATACATTCAAAGAGAATGAAATTCCATATAAGTAGGTCTTCCTGCACAGCGTTAAATGCGGGCTGTAGTGTTGCACCTATTTTCCGATGTACGATAAAAAGAGACGTAAAATGAATATAAGCTTTACATTCTGCTCCGTTTGAGAAGAAATAAAATAATGTAGATATAAAAATTATAACCGAAGTAATGTAATAGTAACATGCGTTACAAGAGTGGTATGTTGAAGTTTTCATGTTCGAGGAAAAGTTTGAAAAAGCGAAACGTAGTTGAGCTTTTTTAATTTCCGAGAATTGAAAGAAAACATACCGCTCGTGTATCGTACATTATTTTGTGCGAAGATCGTTCATTACATACCTAAAAGAGGAATTTCTAATTATTTGCAATGAAATCTCCATCTTGGTTTCTGTTCAATGACGGCAAATTTGCAAAACAAAAATATCTATCTTCAACATTGTTGCTTTAAAATGTTTTCTGTGTTTACTATACTCCAGCAGGCCATGATATACGTCTGTCTTTTTTTCTCCCCAGTCTATAAATGCGAACTTAAAACAAACGATAAGGTTATGTAATGATTTATTTTTCATTTTAATATTTTAACAATATTATTTATATAACATATTTCAGTAATAACATCGACAAGTCTGTTGATTTTTTCACGGCTTCCTTAATGTTGCTTGCATCACGAATGCAGTAACTTTAGTGGAGTTGTACAGTTTACTTAATTTTTGCAAATATTTTAAAACAATAATTAACAGTGCAATTTAGGTGAAATTACAGTGGTAAGTTTCCAATTTATAATTATTACTATACTGAACGTCTCTAAAAATAATATGTTAAAAGCCTAAAGCAGTAAAATCAATATGTCACTTAAGCGGTAAGAAGAGGGAAATTGTTATGTGTGTTAGGTTGGGAATACTGAATGTGGAATTTTAGACTTTCCGCGGATTGGTTTTGTGCGGAAACCAAGCAAATACGCACGATCTCGCACAAAAGTTATTTTAATTTGAATATGATGTGAAAACACAATTTATTTCATAATTCCTTTACGAAAAGAAAAAAAGGAGAAAGAAAGAAAGAAAATATTACCACTAACAAATTACTAAATCAATAAAGTGTCTTTTACTGCAAGGCAACGAGCGAAAAGCTCGTCGAACAGAATTCGAAAGTGTAACACCAATTTAACGTTGTTTTCGCTGTGAATATGGTGTTCGGAGAGTTTTGAATAATTAGGTACAAGTCGATAATGTTCTGGTACATTTTGAAAAAGTGAGTCTGTTAACAAGCCACACACAAGTGCACCGCTGTGCTATGATAGCAGGTTTACATTTCACACGAATGTGAAGAATAGGAGTTATCGGTTCCACGGAAGGTTAAAAACTAAAATTTGGTCAATTAATGTGTCAGAATTTTGCAAGATATTAAATCATAAACCTAACGAACACTTCTGTCTAGAGTTATATACTGAAAATTACAAATCTAGAACAACATAAGTAATTGGCACACATATGCCGCCGATATTGCTCCATTTTGCGTTTTAAATGTGGCTATGGAGAAGAATGGAACGTGTGAAATGGACAGACAGAATAAGAAATGAAGCTGTGGTGGAAAGAGTGGGTGAAGAAAAAATGATCCTGAAACACATTAGAAAGAGGAAAAGGAATTGGCTGAGACACTGGTTGAGAAGAAACTGGCTACTGAAGGATACACTGGAAGGAATGGTGAACGGGAGAAGAGTTCGGGACAGAAGAAGATATCAGGTGATAGGCGACATTAAGATATGCGGATCATGTGAGGAGACAAAGATGAAGGCAGAAAATAGGAAAGACTGGAGAATGCTGAGTTTCCAGTAAAAGACCTGCTCTTGGGCAGAACACCATGAATGAATATGAATGAATTGCTTGTTATTAGTTGTGTAGGAAATTACACAAAATGAACTGTGTTTTCATCGTAGAATCAACTGACAATAACAACAATACAGCTTTCCAGGCGACGACAGAAAACAAAAGATGCGAAAACAAATTAATGCTGTGTATAAACAATTGAATACTTTTTAAAATTTATGTATCATAAGATAGGAGTGCTATTTGAAATTTCAAAGTGTGTGTGCCGGGGGTGAGGGAGGTGAAACTTAATAATCAGTTAAGATTGGTTTAAAACTTCCCTCTCAATATCTAAATTGACCGTTACTTTTGGAGAACACTTAAGCCAATAATAATAATAATAATAATAATAATAATAATAATAATAATAATAATAATAATAACTTTATTTGCCACTGAACATACAAATTATAGACCTTTTTAAAGCAACTAAGTCAATAACATAGCCTATTACAATATACGAGTATTAAAAGTTCTCAATACTATAAAAGATATGGTCCAACAAAAATCTTTTAACATAAACGTTAAAACTGATAAAATTGACACACTGCTTAACTACATTTGAGTATTCTGCTACAGACATTTATATTCATGATCAAAAAGCTATTCTGTGCCTTAGCCAATCTACAAATGGGAGTTACTAAATTCGTCCTCAGCCACCGACGTAGCTCAGTCGGCTAAGGAAATTTCTTGCCCATCCGGAGTTGCGCTCGGTCGCGGGTTCGATCCCCGCTTGGGCTGATTACCTGGTTGGGTTTTTTCGAGGTTTTCCCACACCACAAGGCGAATGTCAGGTAATCTATGATGAATCCTCGGCCTCATCGCGCCAAATATCACCTCGCTATCACCAGTCCCATCGACGCTATAAAACCTAGTAGTTGATGGATCGTCGTTAAATAACCAACTAAAAATCGTTCTCGTTCTAATGATATAACCATACACATCTGATACACTCATCTAACTATCAGATTTGTTTAGGTAAACATAATTTATGCACTCGTAGATGTACAGTCTTAGAAAAAAGTTTTGTCTCACAGATACTTTATAAATTCCAGAAAGAACGCAGTGCGCATGATCAGACATAAAACGAAACAAAACTAATTTTATTATCTCAACTAGTCGTCCTCTTGTGAACCAGGTCGCTCGTCCTCTGATCATGCGTACTGCCTCCTTTCTGGGACTTGTAAAGTATCTGTGCGACAAAACTTTTTTCTAAGACCATAAATACAAGGGAGAGTCAAAATTAAAAGATAAACAATTGTATACATGAGGCAGCAAGTAGAGACGAAGTTATAGTAATTTCTATTGTCTTATTTTATAATATGAATACATCTTTAGACCCAGTACTATTTCCCCATTAAAAAATACCATAATTAATTAAGAAGATTTGGGAGAACCCATAATAAGCATTGATTGTTGTTGTTTAGTCAATTGTTCGAAAACAAGTCTGAACCTCACAAGTGATACCAACAAGACACCAATTATGAGGCAATTAGGCCAGGAGATATTGTGGTAGGGTGGCCAGTTCCTTTCCTCCTCCATGCATACATCGCCGATCAGCTACATATTACATTGATCATACTTCAGACGAATACAAACAACATTGTTCTTCCTCTAACACATATCGTCAAGTGATAATAGATGTACAAACTAGTAGAGTCAGAAAGTACCCGAACTTCGGTTGGAAACGCCATGCTCAGAAGGCAACTTCTCTGCCTTGTCCGTGTGGCATGTGGCCTTCTCTCCAGGCGTATAGTATCAGCATGCCGACCGATCAAAGGGGAAAGTAATGCTTGAAGTGTTCTTCGATATCCAGGGTCTCGTACAAATCGAGTTTATTCCTATCAGTAAGGAAACCCATTTTGCAATTTTTAGACGTCTTCGTGATGCAATTCAATGAAAAAGACCCAATTTATGGCAAGGATAGAATTAGGGTCTTCATCATAACAATACCCCAGCACATCGGTCGCTCTTGGTGACCGAATTCTTCGCACAACACAAAATACCTGTGCTTCCATAGCCACCATATTCTCCAGATCTTGCTCCAGCAGATTTCTACTTATTTCCAAAAGTCAAATCCCTACTCATGGGACGGCGGTTTGAGTCGGCCGAAGAGGTGAAAATTCATGCGACGCACACTCTGCGGGAAGTGACCAAAGATGGGCTGCAGGAATGTTTCGAGAAGTGGTATGGACGCTGGCAGAAGTGTGTCACTACACAGGCGGCGTACTTTGAAGGCGGTATGTAAATATTACATGTCATCTGCAACAAATTATCTACACGTGTTCGGCTACTTTTTGACTCTACTGGTATAAGAGTATAAGAATTCATTAAGGTATTTAAGGGGTTAGGTACAGCTTATAGCAGTAAAATTTTTGGAAAAATTCAACGTTTTTTCCTCAATTATTTTATTTTGTACAACCATGGGAATTGGTATGTGTGAAACACTGACCTTCTCCTACACGAAAAAAATATTTTTGCTATTTAAAAAATTGTGCAGTGATGAAGAGTTTCCCTCATACCTCATAAATTTGTTAACTTTTTCATGTTCTCTCTCTTTTATTTTATTGCTGAAACTCATGTTTACAATATCATGCTCTTTCAACTACATTCCTTAATAAACAATATTGTTTTTATGTTAGAAAAAAATACTGATATTTGACCATTTTAAATGAATTTATTTTTTATCAGACAATCTATCAAAGGTATAAAAGTGATCTTGCATCATATTGTAGATATGACATGCATAAATACACATAAAAAATTTCATCACAGAATGTTGGATAGTTTTTTAATTATGTGGGAAACGCTTCATCACTGCACAATGAACTGAATTTTGAAAAAAAAAAAAAGTATTTTTTTTTAAATCGTCAAAATATTTTTTCATATAGCAAAGGACAGTGTTTTACACATATTAATTTTCATTATTGTACAAGATACAGTAATGGAGGAAAAAAATGTTGAATATTTCCAAAATTTTATTGCTGTAAGCTGTACCTAACCCCTTAAACCAACAGCCTCTTTAAAAGGAATATAAATCTTTGAAATTTGCTACAGAGCTCTTCAGTGTATCGGCTCTAAATCAACTTATTATCAATAAACAACCTAGAAGCTTAAATGCTTGATAATATCTAGGCACCGCCTGTTGAAATAACAGTCCTCAGGAGAGGAGATTTCCTACATGGATAAATTAAATTCTCTGACTAAACTTTTTATCGCACATTTAGCGACGATATAACAAACTGAGCCATATATAACTTAACTTTCATTTTAATTAATATTCGAGGAGAAAAATTCGCTCCGGCGCCGGGGATCGAACCCGGGTCCTTGGTTCTACGTACCAAGCGCTCTGACCACTGAGCTACGCCGAATTCATTCCACAGCACCGGATCGAATCTTCCTCCTTCAATGTTTCCCTTTGTGGCCTGAATCCAAGTTAGACATATATGTTGACGTATATGTCTAGATTCAACTGTCTTATACTAGGAGCGCACTCAGTTGAGTGACTTATTTGGCCGCGATTCTGCAGCTAGTTATGAGAATATTATGGATTTATTAATTTGTTCTACAGAATAGTCTCTGTAATGTTGACAATTAATCCCCGGCGCGCGCCGGAGCGAATTTTTCTCCTCAAATATTAATTGTTAACATTACAGAGATTATTCTGTAGGACGAATGAATAAATCCATAATATTTTCATTTTAATGCCGGGTATTTCACTTAAGTTATTCACCCAAGAGTTCCCCATCTGTGACCAACGCGCCGAAGCTATAGTTCTTTTATCCGACGTAAGTCCTGTTTTCTGTGCATCATGGGAGGCGAACTACATAGCACCGCATGATGATGATTAATTTAACAATGATGGAATGCCGGTAGGGTAACGGGAGTAAATTGCGAAAACCAACCACCAAGCATCGTCTTTGTCGACTACAAATTCCAATTTATTGCATCCATCGGGATTCTGAACCAGGCTTTCCAGCGTGAAAAGCAGACGTTCTGGCATCTGGAGGTATCTAGCGGTTCGAGTGGGGTTGCACTATTTAACTGAACTTAAAAGGAGAAATTTCTCAAATAAAATACGAGTATGGCGTCATATATGATTGCAAAAGTACTGAATTACAAATAACTAACAGATGATTCTATATTTCATAGCCTTGAATCAAAGCCTATTCTTTTGTACACGTACCTGCTTTGTGCCGACGCCTGATCTACATTATTTTAGCAAATCACAGGCGATACTTTTACGAAACCTGCTTCCAAATGCACAACTGATGTCGGTCTATTCAGCCATGAAATGTCAATATGACCATTGATTCCTCTACGCGTAATCATAGCCAAGTCAACATGAACATGTGTGTTCTTAGTAGCTGGCAATGTCAGTACAACCATGTAAACAGTATCTATTTAAATAACACTTTAACAAACTGACGTAACCTTAACCCTTTTTTTTTCCTACACATTTAACCAGTATGAACTTCGTGAACTGTAATTTATTTACAGCAGTAGAATTTCCAGGTAAAAATATAGTACGTCACCGTTCGATTTTCGAGGAAGGAAATTGAAATGAATCTCGTTTCCGTAACTACTTTATGTGTTCCTTATTTTGAGTTTGTACTATATCGTATTTATTTTTCTAATTTCGTATTGTAGAGGGGGTTATTTGATTCTGCATGAGGAACATTCCTATTCTTCTAGCTAGAAGCATTACCAACCAACCCACCACTGTGGAGTAACGGTTAGCATACCTGATCGTGCAACAAGCGGGCCCAGTTTTAAATCCTGGTAGAGACAAGTTACATGGTTGAGGTATTTTACGAGTTTTCCCTCAACCAGTAGAAGCAAAATTACCGGGTAACTGCGTTGGAGTCACCGGCGTAGCTCAGTCGGCTAAGGCGCTTGCCTGCTTACTGAAGAATAGCTTTAATAGCTATTTATGTTTCATTTTTCATCGCAATAATAGTTAAACAATCGAAACAGAAATTTCTGTGGAAATAAAATCTTTTCTGATGTTTCAATAATCTTAACTATGTGAGAAGTTCAGAAATTTTAAGTATTATTTCTGCAGTGCCTGGGAAAAGTGACATAAGTCAGTTTCCACAAACCTTTTTTGATAATTTATTGACAACTTACATTGGTTTATGTCGATTTGATTTTTTTCTGTATGAATTATTGTAATGCGAGAAATACTCCAGTATGTAATTTTAGGGTGGGGACATGCATGTATTTCTAATCTCACTCCACTAATACTTATTCAGAAAAGAATTATTAAAATATGCCTTAATAAACCAATTGATTAATCATCTCAGCTTTTGTTTACTGATTTTAATGTTTTGAAAATTAAACAGATTTATTATATTGCCTTATTAATTTTCATACATAAAAACCGTAATAAATTCAAATTGTGTCATCATAAATATGGAACTAAAAGATCCGATTTTATACGACTAGAGGAACCAAAGTGATTCACAAGCACAGCTCAGAGCCATGGTACCTACTTTGGTCCAAGGTTATACAATAAAATAATTGATAAATACCCAAATTTGAAAAATTTTAGTATCAGAAATTTCAAAAATAGCGTTAGGAATTTAATTTTTAAAGAATATATATATTGATTTAATATGTATATGTATTTGTATGACTTAAAGTGTTAAAATTTAAATTGTATTTTTAAATTTAATTTATTCCTGTAATTTTTTTTCTTGACCCAGTTCGTGTCAAAAATTATTTTTGTGTTTATCTTTGTGTTTAGATATCTCCCTGAGCACGAATTTTTACTCCTTCAGGGAAGAACTAAGATTGTATTTTTGTCCATGTTATTTTATTAACAATAAACTTGTGTCTCTTTTTCCAAGCGAGCAGATGTTCCGTAAGTTGTCAGTAAATTATCAAAAAAGGTTTGTGGATACTGACTTATGTCACTTTTCCCAGGCACAGCAGATTTAAGCGAGATCATTCCAAAAAGACAATGACATAGTTTTAAGCTCTCTGTAATGGAGGCCAATGGAATTTAAGTTAGGATTTTTAAAAGAATGAAAAATCTGACATCAAGCGCTAATGAAATATAATTTCTTTATATATAAAGTAAATATTTTTATTATTGCAGCTGTATTGTTGCCGCGTCGGATATTTTCGCAAGTGATCTTTTGATGAATCAAATAAAAAAGAAACTCCAGGTCAGACAGAAGACTGTCGGACGGTCATGAATGATGAGATTGTAAAGAGTTGATGGTAGCCATCGTGACCTACAATTAGGTATAAACATCAATGTAGCTCGTTTATGCTATAATACCTTGCATTTTGCTCCGATAATGTCTGTCCATTATCGACAAAGCCGTTTCTACTGGCCTGCCTGTTAGGAAACTTCACGGACTAGTTTCTTCTAACCTCATCTTTCAAGGCAGTCTAGTTCAACTTCACTAATCCTATTAACCTGCACTGATGTTCGAGCTCCTTTATGCATCCAAAATACTTCTTGCTTTTATATTTTAATAATAATAATAATAATAATAATAATAATAATAATAATAATAATAATAATAATAGTTTCATTTTCCCTGGCAGAGTTAAGACCATCAGGCCTTCTCTTCCACTCAACCAGGATCAAATCACATACAGAAAAATACATACCGGTATACAAATATTAACTTAAAAATAATAATAAACATAATAACGTAAAAAAGAGAGATTGAATACATGCACACTATCAGTATTAACTTAAAAAAAAAATAATAATAATAATAATAATAATAATAATATATCATAAAAAAGAGGAAAATACATTCTAGTATACAAGTATTAAGTTAAAAAAAAAAGAATTAATACATATGAATATAATCTCACAACTAAAGGAATAGTACAATTAGTATGACCAGCACAGCACTTGTTACATTGAGACAATGTCAATTACCTAGATATTAGTGTTAATGGAAAAATAAAGTAATGACTGTGTAAAATAACAATAATAATAGTAATAATAATAATAATAATAATAATAATAATAATAATAATAATAATAATAATAATAATAAATAAAAATTATACCTATAAAACTAATTCTGTGCATTTAAAATATTTCTAAATAACCTAATCTTAAACAACTGAGGACTAAGACTGCCCCTGATTTCCAGCGGCAGCGAATTCCATGAGCGGGCCATGGCTATTGAGAAAGAACTTGAGTACAGAGATGTCTGATGACGTGGTATTGATAGCAACAGATTGTGCTGTGAACGTGTATTACGATTATGATGTGAAGCTAGGAGAGTAAACCGAGAGGCAAGGTAGTTGGGTGCGGAATCATGTATAAATCGATATAGCAGGCAAAGAGAATGTACTAATCGTCTATCTTGCAAGCGGATCCAGGAGAGTTGTAGAAAATATTCCGATTTATGATCATGTCGGCGGATATTGAAAATAAATCGGACGCAGACATTATGTACACGTTGAAGTTTTTGAGAAAGTTCAGCACTTAGGTACATACACAAAAAAACATGATATTCAAGAAAATTAAATTTTCAATTTCACTATGTCCCATTTGAAGTAGCTGCAGATTGACGTCCTCAATTGTTTAGTGGTTAACAAAGACTCGAGAGTCACTGTTTCAAATCTGAGCAAGGCGATATATTCTTAAATTTGGTAAAATTCTTAGACATACGTTCTTCAGAAGGGAAATAAAATCGGAAACAAGCTGAAGGATTATTTTACTAAATGAGAGAGCTGCCGACAAAATTTACAGGATTTCTTCACTGACGTCAAATTCAACAGTAGATCTGTATTCTGGCTTAAATGCATCCAATGTTAGACCTTCTTTCACGTGTAATAAGTCCGTCCATCTACCCAATGTTTTCATTGAAAAATATTGTAGACTTGTGTCGTAAACGCGTTAGCAAAAATGAAATCATCTCCTTTCCACGTTAACTGCCTGGTAAAGAGTACCGTGAAAGATACGAAAGCAAGCCGGAAGCCGATATGATAAGATATGAATCCTGTACAAGTAATCACTCGATAGTCGGGGCCAGTTTAGCACGCTCGTAGCGCGGGCTAACGAAATATCTATGCATAGCAACCTAAGTGATTATTTACGCATATCTTATTATTGTGATGTACCGAAGTAAGCCAACGTATGATATTTCCGTGCAGGAATTCTGCGTTACCATGCGATGGATTGGGATGTACTTCAGTACATCACAGTAATATGATATGTGTAAATAATCACTTAGTGAGGGAAAAACTCGGACAAACCTCAACCAGGTAACTTGTCCCAACCAGAGTATGAACCCGGGCCCCCCTCGTTTCACGCTCAGACATGCTAACCGTTACTCCATACCAGCGGGGTGAACCATATCATCTTAAAAATCTTGTCTCTGCTCTAATAATTTACGTATAGGATCCTCAACATCCACTTTGATCCAAATCCACTCGTGTCAGTCTCATATTCATGTCAACAGCATCAATCTTCTGATTCTGACAATTTGTTAGTTTGCAAATGAGTAAATGGAGGAAATGGGAGAATAGAAAACGCGTCTTTGAAATTGAAGCTGGGTCTTAGAGAAGGTGTGAATGTGAGCTCAAGCCTATTGGGCACTTGCCTCATTCCGATTTTCACCGTTGTATAGAATGATTCAATACTCATGACCTGCGCTTTAGGAATCAGTTCCCTGGCCATTTTGAGCTTAAAAAATTTCACTTTAACATGGATCCGATTATCATTAGTTTGAAAGTTATTCGTAAAAATCCAAATGTGATAATGTGAATCAGGCTTCGAAATTGCTAACATCGTAATATAAACATTCGTACGTAAACTAAACGGAGGGTTGCGCTGTGACATGAAGCACGAGGGTGAAGGGGAAGATAGGTCTGGTGCTTATCAGGGACAGCCGAGCCGAGGTACGGAATGCTAAGCGCTATTCACATCCGAGCGGCCAAGTGAATTGTAGTGGAAGGAGGGGTATTTGAAAATCTGCTACCAAACTGAGGTATATTTAATTTGGGATTAATGTATTATTTAGAATTAATATTTCTGTGTATTTTAAGTGAATAATTGTTATTTCTGCTCAAAACCACTGCTGCTTTTATAGGATTCGATCAGCTGTCACTCCTTAACGGTTGATAATTGGACCCATGTTCACATGACATTTTATGATCAATATGGCCCATGGAACTGATTTATAAAGCGCGGATCATTAGTTGTGAATCACCCTTTATTTGAAGGAATATTAGAGAATTTTAGTGTCCTACTCGCACATGCATAATTAATTTAGATACTTTCAACAATGACTTGATGTTCCATCAGAAGAAAATGTTTTACTTTTAATACTGAAATGTAACACTTATTTCCAGCATCACTATGACCACCTAGTTTTAAGAATACGAAAAATGTTAGTTCACTGACCATCCACCGGAAGCCCGCGCTAAGAATGTCTATGAATATGGTCCTTAGTGATTTAAGACGGCGCTCATTCCGTTGGATCCCGGCCACTTAGTCACTCGTAATAAGTGCACTTCTGCACGTAGTGTGTTGGACATTGTGCCACTGTCACACATCTGTGACACAGCGCATGAGGGTTGGCCACTAAAGAGAATCTAAGAGGTGGAACTTAAACTGAGAGGATTCAATCCGGCATCGGAACTGGAATTCGGTGTGGCTTAGTGGATAAAGTGTCAGCACGTAGAGCTGAAAACCCGGGTTCGAGTCCCGGTGACGGAGAGAATTTTTCTCCGCTCCATTCAT